>NC_056739.1:394291680-394474180 GCF_019279795.1 Protopterus annectens | reverse complement strand
GAGTTAAGGGCAGAAAGTATATTAAGGCATGAGAAGTAGGGGATGTTAAGCAGGGAGACTGCAGTGGTAGGACCAGTGACTTTTAAAGTGCTCTTTGGTGGCTGTCTTAAATTGTATAGGATTATCCACACACATCTATATATATATATATATATATATATATATATATATATATATATATAAAGTAGATCCACAGACACACACACACACACACACACATATATTATATATATATATATATATATATATATATATATATATATATATATATATATATATATACATACATATATGTATCTACTTCATATAATGGAATTAACAAAATGTCGAACCTTTTAACGTTGAGACAAAATCATTGGAAGGTTATATGAGGGAAACTGCATAATATCAAAAGTTGAAATGTCGAAGCGCATTTTGTGCATGTCAGAAAGTACTGCCTTCATAAGAACAGATTCTACACTTAAATTAAACAAAGGAAACAAATGGAATGGAGATAGTCGTACAGTGAGGATCAGGAAATTTATCACTTTTTTCACTAGTCTCAGAGTTGGTATAGTTAATTAGCAGGGGGTGTGGGGTGCAGAGGGGGCTTGCCACCCAGCAAAATTGTTGTTAATGGTGCTTTTTTGTTTTTGTCATTTTAAGTGTAGAATCTGTTCTTATGAATCCAGCGTGATCTGCATTCATAAGAATGCTTTCTGACATGAGCAAAAGGTGCTTCAACATTTCAACTTTTGATATTATGCAGATTCGCTCATAAAAACTTCCAATCATTTTGTCTCAATGTTAAAAGGTTTAACGTTTTGTAACTGAATTTTATGAAGTACGTCTATATATATATATATATATATATATATATATATATATATATATATATATCTATATATCTATATATATATATATATACACACACACACACACACACACACACACACACACACACACACACACACACACACACACGCACACACACATATAGATAGATATACACACACTGTGTGTGTGTGTGTGTGTGTGTGTGTGTGTGTGTGTGTAAAAAAGTGCTGACTACCCCGATTCCTATGTGTTCTGTCTCTTTTGTGGAACATCCCTCTTCTGTCAGGTACACCAATTTTGCAATTAACTTTTTAACATATCATTGTTCTTGAATGCATTAAGTAGTAGCGCCTTAATGAGGTTAGAATTACTTGTTAGTGATAACGATATTGAACTAGGAATTTTTAAGCTGACATGCCTTGCTAATTTCAGGAGACCCTGGAGAGTGCTTTGATGTCCACGCACCATGACTTGGAGTTATTTGGAAACCAACCAGTCTTTCCAGAGAAACTTTTACACAAAAAGGAGTCCTTGCAGAATCAGCTCATCAACATCCGCGGCGAGCTTTCTCAGGCTTCCACAGTGAGTCTTGCAAAATCCTAATGCTGTAAGATGATGTGTGTAATCTCTCTGTTAGACTGTTTAAATGTTGCACCTTTAAGGAAAAAAAAATGATATATGACTTCTGTTGAGTAAATGCAAGATCTTGGTTTTATGTAATGGCCCAATAGCAACTCACTTAGAATAATTGAAAAGCTGTGCTAACATATTCCAGCTTTCTTAAAGTGTGTTTTCTTTCAGCCATTTTACATCATTTATCTAAAGTACATGTGCAGCTAATAAGTCCTCAGTATGGAATGCAGTAAACTCCTCCAACATTGTTCCCACTGGTTGTGAATCATCACACATGATCTATGCATGCATTTTGTCTGACTGTTGCAATGGATAATGAGTAGAACTAGTCCTCTGCCAGGACATGGTGTGTTAAATATGACCTCACAACACAAAAGCATTGTTGAGTAATTACTCAAGTTATGTCTGCATTTTAATCATGTCAAGGTCTTGCTCTCGAATGTACAGTAATTTCAATGAAACGTTCATCCCCATATTTGAGGAAGTGGCTGTTCCTCCTCCCAAAGGTTATGAAACAAAACAGTTTGTGTACTGTAGAAAGTCCTTCCATACTCAGGGATGCTGCTTTCATGGGAATGAAACAAATTGCAGAATATTTTCATACATTAGATAGTTTATAACGTAACACATCATTTTTTTTTTACTGTGATTTGCTTTCCCTTTTTTATATAGGGTAGAGTGTTAACATGCTCTTACAAGAAAGTTTCTTCTTCAAAGTACATCGTAGAAAGTGTTATAGAAATTCTTTGTACTGGAGTTCCATGCACCATATGTGTACAGCGGTATCATGTTGGTGTAAGTACTGCGATTTCACAAGTAGCCTGTCTTTTGATAAACAAACTTGTTAACTATCCACAGTTGTATGTGCATGCATGTGTGATATAGTAGAAAGGCCTGGCAGTCTAATTCTATTTCCCCTCCTTGCCTAGTAAACTCCTTGAATGGCAGTAGCTGTACATGTGGTCACTATAGGAGTCGGCTATGAGTTGAAATTGTGGGTAGAAACTAAATTCACTAATGTCACTAGCCCTAGGGTGCATGGTATGCCATTTGAGGCTTATAAGTAGCGTAGCCAGGGTGGGGCGAAGGGGTCAGGCACCCTGGGTGAAATTTGTTAGGGAGAGTGACTGGTAGATCCAACTTTTTGTTTAATCATTTAATTTTTATTTTAGTTCTCACATAGGTCAAGGTGACAATTGACTTTAGGACATGGCTTTCCTCTAATATTTCGACTGCCAGATCAAATGGACTTTTTTTTCTCTCTGTCTTACATAGGGTTTGAGGGACATGTAGGTGTTAGGACCTGGCATTCCTCTACTGGCGAAGTGCTAGATGCAGAAGCAGTACAAGCTGCCACAAGAGCCATCTATGGCTTTAATAAGTAGTAACACTGAATGGCAGATGAGCAACGTTATTGTAGAAATGTATGCTACTGAGTGAATGAAAACCACAAGCTGTCCTAGGCTGACAAAATGCTGTGGTCATGAAAAGTTTAGAAAAAATATATCCCCACCTATCTATAAAGGTATATTAGCAACATTTCAAAACATTGCTGTACATTTGCAGGTGGCAGCCGGAAGTGCCCCAAAACTATACAGCTGGAGTATTACAGATTCACAAAAAGATTTCATCAGTACTGAGCCACACTTAAGCAGCAGCGTGTATATGAAATATGAAACATCTCCTTCCCTGAAACTCTCTGTAAAAGCTTTATAGGCAGGCAATGGAAGTTTATAATTTCGTGCCAAGTATGGACTGTGTTTTAGCGACGCAGACGCATGCATGGGTCCTTCGGTCGTCCTTAAAGATGCCACCATAGAGTTTTTGTTTTTTGCTGCCACACCACAGGGGATAGACAAGACAAGATGGTCTTGCAAAAGTGGGAGGGTGTTCCCTCCCCTCTCTCAATGGTTCTTGTGCCCATGCACTTAATCAGTGCTGTGGTAGGGATATTTGATGTACCATGCAAGGTTTTTGCACCTACTTTATTGATTATATTTCTGCCCTGCTGCAGTACCTGTCCTGTGCAGCAACAGCAAGTATTTAATGATGGTTAAAATTGTGTGTGTAGTAATATATTAATTGAATACTTGGATTTTTGTTGAGCAACCCCCCCCCCCCCCATGTCAGTGTAGCTCAGCTTGTTGCAGGCAGTGGTCACTGAGCATGGGGTGGCTGCGCTAAGCTGCGGTGAAGCTGTTGCCACATTTGGAAATGGTTCATGAATTATTTAATAGGGTTGTGATCAAAGTACCCTTAATGAACTACTCATTCACGTGGAGTGTTAGATGAGTATTTCAACACTGGCTGACTCTGAGCCACTCTAAGATCCGATAATGAACCATCTTAGGTCTTTCAGTGGCAGATTGCTTGTACTCATTACCAACTGATCACATTTTAGTTTATAATTCTTGTCTGTATATTCTAGTTAAGTTTTGCAAGAATGTATGCAGGGCACTTGAGGTATGATTTGAGATGCCCCAGTTTACCAGGATGCATTAATGGCATTTTACACTGTACCTCTGTCTGCAGTGGATCCATGTCAACAGAACAACACTTTCAGTGATTCTCATTTCACTGAAAATATTTTGCTGAAATCACTTTCATCGAACCTGAAAACAAATTGTTTTGTACAGTAGGGCAAGCCCCACTGCAACCCCCTTGTGGTAGGAGGGACACCTCCACAACCGCAAACTTAAATATACCTACTCCAAGGTTGCATAACAGTGTTTAGTAAAGGGAATTCTCCACTGTTGCTGTAAGTGATTTTGGTGAAATATTTTCCCTGAAATGGGATTCATCAAAGTATGTGTTTGACAGAAAGACATGTTCCCCTTTACTATCCCAGGGTGTTCATAATGCTTTCATACCTATTCATATTTAATGTGGTAGACTGCCGACTGATTTCTAGCAGAGAGCAAAAAGTAGGACCAGGAGACTGGTGACAAGTGTTTAGTTGAATTCCATCGATAGGTCATTAACAAGCTTTGGAAAATCAATTACATTGGAAGATGACTTTAAAAGTTGGATGTATTTTAAAAAGCCAAAAAAAGTTTTTTTTTTTTTTGTAAATGTCCCTTTTTAAATCAGTTACACTGTGTATAGATATTAATTTTTAAGCAACTGCAAACAATGATTTAGTTCACAATGGCAGATGATTTGTTTTTGCAGTACTGACTTAATAAAATAATCAGCCAACCTTAAAATGTAAAGAATAAGGAACTCAAAAAGATCTGGAAATGTAAGTGGCAGTGACTGTGAGCATAAGTCAGCATTAATTAAACAAATTTAATGCAGTACTACATGACCCGCGGTGGTGGTGCTGTGGTAGCGTTGTCGCCTCACAGTAAGATACTGTCCGGTTTGATTCTCAGCTAGAGCGTCTTCTGCGTGGAGACATGCATGAATGGGCATACCTTCGTTGAAGGTTGTGCGTCAGGGCTGGTAACTCAGCATGTAAAAATCAACTACCAATCATTAGCGGACCGGAGCTCTGCTGTGGCGACCCCTAACCGGGAAAAGCCGAAAGACACAACAATGCAGTACTACATGCAGTATTGTTCTGCACCTCATCAAAATGTAGCTGTTATGATGGGTTTAGTTTTTGTGTGGTTTGTCTAATAGAAAGTTAACATTTTTTTTACATATTCCAATATTCAAGGATGAAAGATTTTAGAACTACCCTTCTGTCTCCATACATTATGTCATACTGATTTCTTTTTTATTTGTGATACCACAGTAAGGGGTATATTATTTCCAGCACATAAAGATTCTAATGAACCCAGTCTGTGACTTTTGTACTCCGTAGGCATATATAGGTTCCACTGAGTTGGGTGACAGCTGTTTAATCATCAGTATTTGGTCAACTGTACAGACAATCGACACACGTGTGAGATCAACAATGCTTGGGTAGTGGAATATTCCCTTTCCTTGAGGATTGTGCAATCTCAGAGTTAGTATATATAATTAGGAAGGGGAGTGGGTGGGAATGATTATTTATTTATTTTTTTGAAGTAATATTTGCATCCACGGAAAAGCAGCCTCACCACATATGTACCAGGAAGATGACATTCACATTTTCAACGTAGACTGTATTTATTTAATTATTTGACATTTGTTTACTGGGGTGGATCGAATGAGTCTACAGAACCCGTTTTCAGTGGACGCCCAGGGAGAAAAGCTCCACATATACAGTACAATACAAATACATCATATTGTATTGACAAGTGACATGAGGAATACTGTGTAAAAATACATTGACAGAATGTAAACTAGGTTACAAGATGTACTACACATCTGGGCAATTCTTTAGAGTTATATAATTATAGACAATTTTAGTCATGCTAACAGCATATACATAACCTATGAGCAGATAACGTGTACAAAAGTAGTATGTAGGTAGTACAATGTATGACATCGGCTGTTATAGTACATGAAAAATTCAGGGAGGAAAATAATAGCAGAAGAGTTAGCGATGCAGAAAGATAGTGAGAGAGAAATATGAAGAATAGAGGCATTACAGACTGAGCAGTAGCTTAAAGATATGGTATAGAAACAAAGGAGGAGTTAGGAGACACTTAGGATCTTGCAGACTGTGAAGGGGTGACATGTGACAGAAGAAGAAAATGAAGCTAGTGTGGAAGAGGAAGAGCCGAGCATTGGGTTGGATTTATACAAGAGCAGAGCCATGTAAAGAGGCTTTAAAGCAGGTTAGGCCAAACGTAGACCTGGTGTAGCAAGAGGTAATGAATTCCATAGTTTAGAGACATATTATGGATAGAGATAGAGACCTGGTTTTTTTTTTTGTTTTTTTTTTGTGGGTTTTGAGATAGCTAAGATATTTTTGTCTTCTGATCGTAGGGATCATAGGATCATATCATAGGAAGTTACTAGGCTATTGGCCCTGAGGCCCTTATAAGACTAGCGAAGAGTTTATCCCATGTTTAGACAAGTCAGCATCCAAAGCCCTTGTCCAGCAGGGACACAGGTGGAATCCCAGGGGTGTATTTTTTGTTTCCCATCCAGTTAACCAGCCTGCATTTAAAAAGGGATAATGAGGTACTCTGCTTGATGTGGAGAGGGAGTCTATTCCACAGATGGGGGAGTCTGTGGGACACAAATCTATCCACCAACAAGTCCTATTGATGTCTCAGACCAGGTTGAGGTCATGCGTGCAGGTCACTCAAATGGAGCTTGACTTGCTGATATGCCACAGTCCCATCAAGATGGGGTCTGAGATTGCTTTGTATGCCAGACAAAGGTCACCTCTGAGAAGTCTGTATGAAACTGAGTAGAGGGACAGGGCTTTTAACTATCTGTATAGGGTAGATGTTTGAGGCCCTGGATTCTCTTGTTGAAGAACATCTGTGGTCTCTCCAGCTGCTGCATGTGCTTTACGAGGTACATGGCGAAAGGGGCGTTATACTCAATAATTGGCCTTATAAGGGAAGAATACATGGATGTTATGACTTTCTTGTCCCTTAATGAGATATTCTTACTTATGAGGTGGGCCATGTAGAAAGCTTTCCATACAACTATCAAGTTGCTATCAACCTGGGATCCCAATCCCTCATGACTGATTGCGTGCTTAGGACATTGTTATTAATGTGATATGTGGGAACATCACTCTCCTCAAAGGGGATGATGATGCATTTTTTGGCATTCAGTGTGTTTGTGTATGTTTCTGGCACCAGTCATTTGTTTGGCTGAGACCCTCTTGGAGGATGTCCACATCACTTGGGGAATTGATGACTGCACTCAGCTTGCAGTCATCTGCAAACTTGACCAGCTGTAGACAACTGGTTTTGGCCTGGACCTTAGAGAAATATATCCTGAATAATAGAGGCCCCAAGACCAATCCCTAGGATATGCTGCTCATTATGGGTCTACTGCTTGAGGTAGCTTCCCCTATTTTGATTAGGTGGGTTCTCTCAGTGAGCCATTTTGCTACCCATCTAGTAACATATGGATTAATGCCTAGTAGAGAGAGTTTATTTATTATGCCTGAGTGGGGAATAGTGTCAAAGGCTTTGACCAGGTCACGGTAGGTGGTGTTCTCCATCTTCCCCTCGTCCATGACTGTCTCAAAGAAGTCGACCAAATTTAACAGACATGGCCTCCCCTTGACAAAGCCAGACTGTGTGGGTTGAGTGTTTGAAGGTTGCCAATGACCCTGTTAATGAGGTCTATGATAATCAATTCCATGGCCTTGCTATAATTTCCCAGATTGGTGGATGCTCCACCTTTGTGTAAAGGGCTGATAGTGGCTGTCTTCCACTCGACTGAGACAAAGCCAATACTGAGACTTTGGTTGAATAGGGTGCCTAATGGTGCTGCAGGTTCCTGCCTGAGTTCATATAGGATGCAGCCTGGGATGCTATCATGTCCCATGGAGGCTATATTTTTTGCCTTTGAGAGGGCAGTGATGTCCTGCTCCCTAGAGATTAGGGGAGGGGTCAGGTACTGGGGATGTCCTGATTTACTGATGGGGGAACAGAGGAGTGAAGTTTTCACTGAATCTGTCAGCCAGTAGATTGGCTATATATACAGCATTTGTGTATGTGGTGTCCTTGACAACCAGTTCTGAACAGATCTGGGTGCTTCCGTTGAGATTGTGGACATAGGTGAAGAAGGCTTTATGATTATCTCTAGTAGATGTGGCCATTTGGACTCAAAGTTGGCTTTAGAGGATTTCACAAGTCATCTTATTTTCTGCTTCAGGCTAAGGAAAGATTGCTTCCAGTTGGACACCTGTTCCTTCTTGTTCCTGGACAGCAGTTTTTTATTATAAAGTTTATTTATTGCAGATGTCCACCAGACAAGTTTACTCTTCCTTGCGGAGGATGATTTTGTCCTGTCATGTATTCCTGATTCCATGCATCTATGTAAATGCTCGTATAGTACTTTGGTATAGATTTGGACATTGGTGCCAGTTCCTACAGAGGGGGAAGGGGTTGTGAAGCTATTTATACCATCCCTCAGGCAGTTGTAATCAGTTATGGAGAAGTTTTTTTGTTTGACCCTAGTTAGAGAGAGGGTCAGGGGAGATGGTGACTTTGAAAGTGACTGCTTTATTGTCGGATCTTACCACGGAGGATGATACTGTAGGGGTGTTGCAGTGGTTACTCATGTTGGTTAATACCAAGTACAAGATATTATCACCTCTTGTGGGGATATCAACTAGCTGTTCCAAGGCATTTGCATTAATAAAATCAAGTAATCTCTGGGCATTTATTTTCTGGCATGAGTACTTTTTCCAATCTATGGTTGGATAGTTAATATCACCCATTATCAGGGTAAAGGGTTAAATCTTGATAGACTCGAAGAGGTCCAGATAGGTGAAGTTGGCATCTTGAGTCAAATTTGGGGGCCTGCAGCTAGCTATGATTGGAATAGGGGTCTTGTCAACGGTTAACTCACATGGAGTGTCTCCTGTGCATCATACTGTTTGACCAGCCTGGAGGTGTGTGTGTCTTTAATATATATTGAAACTCCACCTCCTCTGGATTTGCTGCCCACAGTTTGGGGTCTGAATGTATGATAGGATGAGTAACCTGTTAAGGCTAGGGTGCTCTCTGCAGCTTTGAACCAGGTTTCTGTGACTGCACAAATGTCAGCATCTTCCAGGGTTAAGAATACTTGCAATGAGTGCAGTTTCATGTTTAGACTGCTAGGATTTAGCAGTTTAGTTCTAGTAGCACTTTTCAGTGATGTCTGTGATATTTAGAGTATATAGTAAACTTAGCTACTTTGTTGAAGTACTGTTCCATCTTACTTAGGGTAGAAGTTTGTTAGTAAGTTAGGATAGGGGCACCATGAAGAAGGGAAGGAAGTAAAAAGGTTTTTGTTAGGGAAACTTTGGTTGCTGTAGTTAAGAAATGTTTGTTTCTATATGAGAGTCCAAGTTTTTAATGAGTTTTCTTTATATTTTGCTGTATATAATGTTCAAAGGAAAGTTTATTGTCAATGATTACTCGTAGAAGTTTGGTTTCCTACACTATTTCTGTGACGGTGTTGTTAGATGCAAAGATGTTGAAATGTTGGGTGACAGGAGAGGTGTTTTTGGGATGGAAGAGTACTAATTTAGCCTTCTTTGGATTAAGAGAGTTGGGCACTTTTTAGCCAGAATTTCACTGCAGTAAATGAATGTTGAGTTTTTAAAAGCAGTTCTGGTAGTGACTGAGCTGTACAGATTATGGTGGAAACATCAGCTTATTGAATGAAAGTTCCAGGGTGGGAGGAAGTGTGAAGGTTGTTAATGAAAATTTTGAAGAGTAGGGCTCCAAGATTGAAGCCTTGAGGAACTCCAGTACTGTTGTGGAGAAAGGGTGAGAGTTCGTTGGACCATTTCACTGCTTGTTTACGATCCTTGAGGTAGCTTTGAAACCATTTTACTATGTTATGTGAAAAGCCTAAATTAGACAGACTGTTCAGTAGTACTGGGTGAGAGACCCATATCAAAAGCCTTAGAGAGGTCAAGGAATACTGAGAGGCTATAGCAACCTGTGTCTCTGGCCTTATTCACGGTGTCTGTAAAGGATAATAGGGCTGCTGTAGATGTGCTGTGGCTGGGTTGGAAACCATGTTGGATATGGGTTGAAAGATTGTTGTTCTTCGTGTTTCACTGCTGCAGTCATTACACTTGGGTTATCTGCCTGCCCAGTCGGCCCGAATACCAGATTCTTGGGATTTCCACATCGGATGCTGTTGCCTCTTCCATGATGTCAGGTCGTCAGGGGTATAAAACATGCAGCCGATGCCATCACATCAGCTTTTCTTGCCATGTGGGAGCCCGAAGCAGAAGCAGTTTGCAAGTGCCGGTCGGCCGCTACCTAAAATTTTTGTTTTTTTCGAGTTTCAAACCTGAAGTCTTCTAAAGCTAAGTACCCCATTGGGGATCCTTTTTTCTTGCTCTAACCGATGTCAGAAAAAGTTAACAATTGTCTTGCCCGTGGAAAGCAAATACCTCACAGAGATTTTCATTCTTACTGTGTCACCTCTTTAGGCCCAGACCATGACGTTCCTCACTGTCAGTTTTGTGCCTTGTTCAACTCCAGAACTATTCATCATCGGGCTATCTTTGTCATTAAATTCTTTCGCTCTCATTCTCCGTATTCTGAAATGGCTTCTTTAAGCCTTCCAACTTCCAAAAAAAGTAAGGATAAAGACAGAGACAGACCGCATAGGTCCAAAACTGCTGACAATGCTTCCATTAAGCTAGTCGCCAGTCCGCCGGTACTCAGTGAGATGCTTTTGCAGCCCCTGATACCTGCTTCTACAGATTTGCAGGCCTCTACTGAGACCCATTCAGAGTCCAGTGTGCCACGAGATGCTGCTTCAACTATGGAACCTGCAGATGTCTCTACCTTGGATGGGTCCGGAGCCACTGTGCAGGTGCCGGCTTCTGAGGGTGTGTTCAAGCCCTCTGATGTTTGTATTAAACTGACTACTTTGTTTTTGACTAAAACTACCAAATTTCTCAGGCCCAGAGTTCGCACTACGCCTAGGAAACCGACAACCAAAGTGCATTCTCAAGCTCCCATGCCTCAGAAACAAATGCTTAGAATGGCTAAAGACCTTATTACTTTAATTAGGGGAAGCCAGCCTTCCACCTCTAAAAGACAAATAATTAATTTTCCTTCTGATTCTACAGACCATGAGTCCAATAACTCTGACCCCTCTGATTACCAGGACATACACTTATCCACCTATGAGGATTCAGATGCAGAGGATTCCATTCCCTCTGCCTCCCCTCCTGAGGACTTTCATTTCAGTGAAAACTTCCCCAAAAGCAAGTACTTTCTCTTCTCGGTATCAAGGCTTTTCAACCTGTTCTAACAGAGCAAAGGGGACAGGCTTTCTACTCCAGACTGTTTCTGGTGCCCAGAAAAGAAAACTCTTGACATCCTGTCCTGGATCTGTCAATTCTCAACATCTTCTTGGTGCCACCAAAGTTCACAATGCTTACACTCCAACAGCTGCTGCCCATGCTAGCCAAGGACTCCTGGCTGGTCACCCTAGACTCAAAAGAAGCTTATCTGCAAATCCCCATAAGGGAATCTTGCAGGAAATATCTACGTTTCAGGGCAGGCTCTATGCACTATCAGTTCTCTGCACTTCCCTTTGACTTATCTACTCCACCCGAGGTATTCACAAAGTGCCTGGCTCCAGCCATTGCATACTGCAGGCAGAGAAACATTCAAATGTACCCATACTTGGATGATTGCCTGATTCAAGCAGACAGTCAGGAATTGCTACTTCAGTACCTGACATTTGTAAAGAGACTCCTAACTTCTCTGGGGTATACCAACAACGAAAAGAAATCACATCTAGTACCTGGCCAAGAAATTGTATTTCTGGGAGCAAGCTTGAACACAACTTCCCAGATGGCATTCCTTACTCCAGAAAAGCAGGTTTATTTGACAAATTACTTCAAACTACTGGCCACCCAAACCCAGCTATCTGCAAGAAAAAATAGTGCAAGCTCTAGGGTTCATGGCCTCATGCATTCTCCTAATTCCATATGCAAGACTGCATATGAGAAAACTTCAATGGTACTTAAAACGTCTCTGGTGTCAACATTCACAGGACCTGGAAACAGTGATTCCGATCATACCTTGCCTAAGGACAGAGTTCCTTTGGTGGGCAGAGGTCTGCAACCACAACAAGGGACTCCATTTCACTCAACCCCCCACTGCCCAAAACCTGACAACAGACGCATCAGACTATACATAAACGCACCTGCATATCAATCAAAAAGAAATGTTAACTGTACAAAATGCACTGACAGCCTTTAAATACCTTATCCTTCCAGGACAACTCTTGATAAACGCAGACAACACCACAGTCATGTGGTACATAAACAAGCAGGGGGGAACTCATTCCTACCCACTCTACAGATTAGCCATGGCTCTCTGGAACACAGCCTTGAGCAACTAAGTACACCTGCAAGCTCAATTCCTGCCAGGCAAACAAAATTCACTGGCAGATGACTTAAGCAGAATTCTAATGGACCCACATAAGTGGAAACTGGAACCCAATTCATTCAAGCTTCTAATCCACAGGTAGGGGACACCAGAGGTGGACCTCTCTGCTTTCCTCCAGAACCATCAATTGAGCAAATTTTGCACCAGAACTCCCCACAGCCAAGCATGGAAAATGGATGCCCTATCCTTTACTTGGGAAAACCTCTCAATATATGCCTTTCCCCCTCTGCCCCTCCTCTCGAAAGTACTATTCAAGATCAAACAGGACAGGCTAAGGACAATCCTTATTGCACCAGACGGGCCACACCAGTACTGGTACCCACTTTTATGCAGTCTGACAACAGTGCCACCCTGGCACCTGCATCAGATCCCCTCTCTGCTGTCCCAGCAGGAGGGCCAAATTTTGCATCCTCAGCTGCAAACCCTGAACCTAGCATCCTGGCTTATTCTCTAAATACATCACCAGCAACCCTCAGCAAACAGGTGCTGGATGTCATCCTTGAGACCAGGAGGCCTAGTACTAGGAAACCCTATTCAGAAAAGTGGAAAAGATACTGTTCTTGGAGCCAGTCTCAGGGAAAGGACACAGCCATGTCCACCTTACCTCATATCCTAGATTATCTAGCAGAGCTGCTCCACAAAGGCCTATCCTTCTCATCCATTACGATTCACGCCTCTGCCATCTCAGTTCATTACAATACTGAGCCACCCCTCTTCTCTCACCCTCTGGTCAAACAGTTCCTGAGAGGAGCTAACAATTTAAGACCCCCGAGGAGAGCTCCCACCCCTGTCTAGGACCTTAACTTTGTACTAGAGAAGCTCACGCTTCCCCCTTTTGAGCCTGCTGCTACAGCAGAGTTAAAATTCCTCTCTTGGAAAACAGCCTTACTTCTAGCCATCACTTCAGCAAGAAGTGTGCCTGAGTTACAGGCCCTTATGGCTGTGGAACCCTTCATTAACTTCCATGTGGATGGGGTTTCCCTCAGAACTAACCCATCATTTATGCCCAAGGTGGTTTCCAGTGTGGCTTTAAACCAATCCATCCATTTACCAACCTTTTTTCCTAATCCTCAGAATAAAGGGGAAAGGATACTGCACTCCTTGGATGTGCACAGACAGCTTAGGTTCTACCTTGACAGGACTAAACTGTTTAGAAAATTTGACCAGCTGCTAGTCAGCTTTGCTACAGGGGCAGAGGGCAAGGCCATTTCAAAGCAAGCCATCTCCAAATGGATAGCGCACTGCATCCATTTCTGCTACAAGCACCATGGAAAACCTACCCCACAGGGGATCAAAACCCATTCCTCTACGGCTACCTCAACCTCTAAAGCATTTCTCAGGGGAGTCCCTACCAGGGACATCCTGGAAGCTGCAATCTGGAGTTCAGTACACGCCTTCACCAAGCATTACCACTTACCTATCTTTTCTAAATCCAGAGCTGGATTTGCTACAGCAGTCTTACAAGGCCTGCTAGCCAGCCCTAATACTTTTTGACTGCCTCCACCCTTCCTCAGCTTTGGGAATTAACCCAAGTGTGATGACTGCAACAGTGAAACACGCAGAACATAGTACTGTTGTGTATACTTACCATAAATTTAGATGTTGGAGTGTATTCACTGTTGCAGTCCTGGTTACCCTCCCTCCAGCCCCCTGACTTTTATATACTTTCTACCTACCCTCTTTTTTGGCCATATCTTATTGCAATGGTATTTACTTTTTACTGGAGGTATTCCACATCAGGTAATTGCTTCCTATTTTGGGGGCTCCTGACATCTGGGGCAATAAAAACTGATGTAATGGCATCGGCTGCATGTTTCATACCCCTGACGACCTAACGTCATGGAAGAGACGACTGCATCCGACACAGAAATCCCACGATTCTGGTATTCGGGCCGACTGAGGGCTACCTGCAGGCAGATAACCCAAGTGTGATGACTGCAACAGTGAATACACATGAACATCTACATTTATGGTAAGTGTACACAATTGTACTTTTTACAATAGGTATTGCATTACCTGCTGATGGATACCTCTTTTGAGAATTTTGGATATGGGTGACAAGATGGATATATAGGATGGAAATTTGTTGGTGCAATAGAGTTGCCTGTTTTGCAGATGGGGTGATGTGAGATTAGTTCTATGTGGTTGGTACTTCTGATTTGTTTAAATTCCTGTTTATAAGGATACTGATTGGGTAGGCGATTGAGTTGGCAGCCAATTTGAGATAGTGTGGTGGAAGATTATCAGCTGAAGTGGAGCAGGGTTTTAGTTTTTGTAGCAGTTTCTTTATGGTATCAGTGGGTACGGGCTGAAATGAGAATGGGGTTTGTATGACATTTTGTTGATTAGGGAGTTTATTAATGACAGGGTTAGAGGTAGTAGATGGTACAGGATTGGTGCCTAAACAGGTAGCAGGGTGGGGGGGTCCAGTGTTAGGGGTGTTAGCAGGTCTGCTATTGATTTATGAAGTGTATGTGATGGAGGGGTATCAGGTGATGGGGTGTGATCACTGTTTGTTCTTGGGTTAAGTAGAGTAGATATGGAGTCCAAATATTTTGGGTGTTGGATTTGTGCTAGACTTGAAGCTGGGAATAGTATGATTTCTTATCTTTGTTGATTAATGTTGCTATTTTCTTATGTAGTGTTTTGAAGTTAACATGATTTTGTTTGCTTTTGTTAAGTTTGCTTTGTTAAGTATGTGAAGGAAGGCGTTATTAAAGTATAGTACAGCATCATTAAGGGGTAGTCATTTAAGAGGTGTCCAATCTATTTCATGTAAGAGATTTTTAAATTTATGCTGACAAAAATTAGTTGAATTCCTAACCAATTTTACAGTGTTTACTCTTGGTTGTTGGTAGTTTATTCTAATGGCATAAGCTGGCAGATGATCATTCAGGGAAATAATGTACCTGAAGAGGGATAATTGGAGGGGTGGAATATTAGGATCCAGTCTAGGGTGGATTGACAGGTAAGATCTTTGCTGTATCTTGTTGGACTATTGATAAGTTGTGAAAAAACATACAGATTGATAATATTTATGGAGGACTTGGAAGCAATCGTCTGCCAGTCTATATTTACATGTCCTAAGATTATTGTTTCATGAATTACTGTTTGTGATGTCCAGGATAGTATATCTTCCAATACTGGTATATTGTGACTGGTAGGATATATTACTATTATGCAATTCTTTTTGTTGTGTTGAGGTTCAAAAAAGAGATTAGTACCTCAGCATTAGAAAAGGTGGGTATATTAGTGGTGCAGGGTGTGATACGGAGTGCAGAGGGATATAGGGGGGCTATCCCCTCCCCTTTCTTTTTAGATCTATCTCACCTGGTAATTGCAAAATTTGTGGAGGTATTATTTCTGAGTCTTTTTATATTGGGGTGTATCCATGTTTCAGTAAGGGCTAATATGTCAGGTTTATTTTGAAAACTCCAGCCAAGCAGTGGGGCTGTTTTATTACATTTAGTATGTTTATCTTTGGTATTTGTGTTAGTTGACAAACTGAAGTTTAATCATATGTATGGTGTGTGTGTGTGTGTGTGTGTGTGTGTGTGTGTGTGTGTGTGTGTGTGTGTGTGTGTGTGTGTATCTCTCTCTCTCTCTATATATATATATATATATATATATATATATATATACATATAAACAAAAATAGTGGAACTGCACCAATTACGACTTGTAATCCAAATGAAAAGTGCTGAACAATGGAGCGGAGACCCAAAACAAGTTAATTTCAACAGTTTTATTCAAGCCACTTAATACGACCAGAAAATCAGCATAACATAAACACCTTCACTTGTAACAATGCATTTTCGTCCTATAAAACTAGACTTCATCAGATGATCAGTGCAACCATGTGTTTCTCATATTTATATTAAATTAAATTAACTAAAACCAATGAGTGTGCATTCTGTACATTTAAAACAACCAATGAATATTGTGATTTAAAATCCCATTGTTAAAAATGCAACCACCTTATTTTCATTTAACCATCCTTTAGTGTTAAAAATGTTAATATGTAAATGTTTTTTATACAATATTAAAACACCATATTAAAAATCTTTTTCTTGTATGTTATATATAACTATAATAACATACCATTGAGATATTGGGAACACTCTGAAATATAACACTCAATTTCTGAGGTGATAAAAATACATAGGGAATATAAGAATATATTGCCATCTGGTGGTTATTTCAATAAATTACACTCTTGCGTTCAAAGCTTAGCTGATCTTCATAGGTTGATACTAGGCTATCTGCCCTAGGGCATTTATAAGCCTAGCCAGAGTGTGTTTGGTTTTCGCCACCCTTTTAGATTAGTTGACTGTGCCTCTGTATAGTAGCTCACAGAAAATAGCCCTTTTAAGGTTAGTTTTCTGTGCCTCTGTCTAGTAGGGACACAGAAGAGATCCCAGGGGTAAACCTACGATCTCCCATCCACTCGTCAAGATTTCTCTTGAAGAGGGTCATTGAGGGGCTCTGCCTAACATGGATTGGGATTTTGTTCCAGAGTGAGGGGAGCCTCTGGGATATGAATCTGTCCTTCCAGCATGTCCTATTTATTTCTGTGCTGAAGTTTAAGTCCCTGGAGTGTGTAGCTCTAAGGGATTTGGATTTCCTGAGGTGGAGCATGCCCATTAATTCTGGTTTGGACATGGCTTTATACGTCAGGCACAGATCGCCTCTGAGTAGGTGGTAAGCAACTGAGTAGAGCTGGAGTTTCTTTAGCCTAACTGCGTAGGGCATCTGTCTGAGTCCCTTGATCCTCTTGGTGAGGTACTTTTGGGGTCTTTCCAGTTGCTGCAGGTGTCGGGTAAGGTACATCCCAAATGGGGCATTGTATTCAATTATGGGCCTGATAAGTGATGAGTAGAAGGGCACAATGACCTCTCTTGATCTAGATGTGAACCCTTTTGTGATAAGGTGGGCTATATAGAAGGTCTTTCTAACCACTTTGGCAATGTGATTGTCAAAGGAGAGATTGCTATCTACTTGGGTCCCCAAATCCCTAATTACTTCTTCCAGATTAATGGATTACCACCTATGTGGTAATTTGTGGGCACTTTGTTTTTCCCAAAGGGGATGACTATGCACTTTTTGGCATTTAGCTTTAGGCCATGGCTCTGGCACCAGTTATCCATCTCTGTGAGACCTTGTGGAGGATGCTTGTGTCAGTCGGCGAGTCGATTATGGCACCCAGTTTGCAGTCATCTGCGAACATGGTCAGCCATAGTCCTCCCGTGTTAGCCTGTACCTCAGAGAAATATATACCGAACAAGAGAGGTCCCAGGACTGAGCCTTGTGGGACGCCACTTGTAACTGGTTTAGAGTCTAACATGGCACCTGCAATTCTGACCATGTGGGTTCTATCCCTGAGCCAGTTTGCAACCCATCTTGTGACATAGGGGTTGATATTTAAGCTTGTGAGCTTATTTATGATGCCCAAGTGAGGTATTGTGTCGAAGGCTTTTGCGAGGTCCAGGTAGGCTTTGTGGGCTACCTTCCTTTCATCTATGGCCTTGGTGACTGTTTCAAAGAAGTCGACCAGGTTCAAGAGGCAGGATCTGCCCTTAACAAAACCGAATTGGGTAGGATCCAGTGCTTGGAGGTTCCCAATGTCTTTGTTTATGAGTTCCACGATGATACGCTCCATAGCTTTGCAGACCAGGCTAGTCAGGCTTATAGGGCGATAGTTTCCGGGGTCCGTTGTGGCACCACCTTTTTGGAGTGGGACCACTGTTGTTGTACACCATTCCTTGGGTACATATCCTGTAGTAAGGCTGAGATTGAACAGTGACTTTATGTGAGGGTTCAGTTCTTCTTAGAGCTCATGTAAGATGCAGCCCGGGACACCGTCCAGTCCCATTGATGCTGTGTTTTTTGCTTTGGAGAGGGCAGCTCTCACCTGTGCATCTGTGATGTCAGGGAGGCTACACTCTGTTGGGATAGACATTTGCTCTTTTGGGGAAGGGGAGAAGTTTGCACTGAACCTGTCTGCCAGGATGTTGGCAATGTCTGTGGGTTCAGTGTATTTTTTGTCATTTTGCACTAACTCAGAGCATATCTGGGAGTTGCCACCCAGGTTCCTGACATAACTAAAGAAGGCCTTGTGATTATCTTTAGCGTCTTGTGCAATTTGTCTTTCGAAGCTGGCCTTAGATTATTTTATGAGGGATCGTAGTTTCTTGCTAGTACTGATCAGAGATGCCTTCCCTTTTTGGGATATTGCTCTATCATGTAGAAGCTTCCTCCTTCTGTTGTATAGCTTATTTATGGCTGGGGTCCACCAGACAGGTCTCCTGCCTTTGGAGGAGTGAGTCTTGGTTTTATTTGGGATAGCACGATCCATGCATTCCTGTAGGTGTCCACATAATGCGTTTGTAAAGAATTCTGCAGTTTGGGCTGTATTTTCCACTGGCCCGGGGGCTTTGAAGGATTCCACCTCAGTTTTGAGAAGTGTGAAGTTTGCTTTTGAGAAGTTCTTCACTGTGGTTTCCTTGGCTGGGGGTGGGGATGGTATATGGATGTCCAGTGAGATTAATTTATGGTCAGATCTTACCAATGAGGGGTATACCTCTGGTATGGAACATAGAGTCCCCATGTTGGTGATGATCAGGTCCAATATGTTTTCCCCTCTTGTGGGAGTGGTGACCAGTTGTTCCATAGCATTTGAGTTTATAAATTCTAGGAACCATTGGGCGAGGGTGTTGGGGCTTGAGTAGTGCTCCCAGTTTATGTTTGGGTAGTTGAAGTCACCCAATATGATGGTGTTTGGAGAGACCTTCATATTCTCCAGTGTTCTCAGGAAAGCTGAGTCAGGTTCCTGAGTTTGGGAGGGTGGTCTGTAGCAGGCTACAAACTGGAAGGCAGTTTTGCCCACTGTTAGTTGCACATGGATGGTCTCCGATGCTTCATGCAGTGCCACTAACCTGGAGGTGTGGGCATCTTTGATGAATATGGATACTCCCCCTCCTTTTGTGGTTTGGTCCGAGTTTTGGGGACGAAAAGCATGGTATGAGGTATAACCTGGTAGTGCTGGGGTGCCCTCAGGAGCCTTGAACCAGGTTTCTGTTACTGCACAGATATCGATATTCTCCATACTGAGGAGAGCCTCAAGTGCATGGGTCTTGAGGTTTGAACTTCTGGCATTGAGCAGCATTACCCTTAGTTTCTTTTTCCTTGTGTTGCCTATGGAGGTGGGTTTGTCTTTTGAGCCTTGCCTAAAAAAGGCACTATGGGGGTGGCAAGAGCCTTAGCCAATATTCGAAAGCCCAGGGGTGACAGGTGCAAGCCGTCCCTAGTGAAGCAATGTGGCTTGTCGAGCATGTCATCCCAGGCTGACAGACACTGGATCCCCTTTGAATTACACCAATACTTTAGCCAGTTGTTAAAATTGATAATTTTGTCTTTATACTGTGGCATCATTCTTGGTGAGGGTAAGATGCTACTCAAGGTCAGGGTCATACCGGCCTGGGCTACATGATCAGAGAGCTCCTCTATGTCTCTTTTCATGTAGTCCAGGGAGGTACGTTTCAGGTCATTCACACCAGCATGGACAATGACGGAGTCATATTTGTACTTGCTTTGGAGTGACCTGAGTGCTTGTGTTATGTGGCAGATCCTGGCACCCGACAGGCAGCTTACAGTGACCTTCTCCTTGTTCAGCCTGGTGAGTGGGACGTCAGTGTGTCTGACAACAGAGTCACCTATTACAAGTGTATTAGGTGTGTTGTTTAGCCTTAAGGGCTGTGACTGTGTGGCACACTGACTTTGTGAACTATGTGATACGTGGGTATTGTTGTGGGGTAGCGGTTGCTTGGATATCTGCTTTGGAGGTCTCTGCTGTTTGGGCAGATTTTTATTTAGAGCCTCCGAGTATGTTTTTGTGTGTTTATGTGTTTGGTTTGCTGTTGTGACAGGTCTATGTGAGACTGGATTTGTGGTGTGTGATTACCTTCTCCTCATCTTAATTTTAGTAAAGGCAGTATTGAAACATAGTCATTCAACCCAGGGTAATTTCCTGCCTCAAGGGTCACTTGCCACCATAACTCCCTAAATTCTATTTTTTCTTCCCATGGGCCTCCCCTGATATCATATTTGACTATGTGTATGTGTGTGTATATATATATATATATATATATATATATATATATATATATATATATACTTTATCTAATACTTAAACTGAAAGAATGTAAACCCAGGAAAAAAGGACATTTCAGTACTAACATCATGTTAAACTGTTTTTATCCTTACTAAGTATAACAACAAAATATTGTGTTTACTTTGTGAATTAGATTATGTAAAACCACTAAGACTGAATAGGTTCATAGTTGTATACTAGGCAAACGACCACCAAGGCCTTTATAAGCCTATACATGCAATCCAATCCAACTGTGTCTTTATGTATCATGGGCATTTATTAGGAGGGGTATGTTAGGAAGTTTCTGGAGGCTATGTGGGGGAAGGGGGGGCATATTAGACAGAGCCAGACAGTAATGCCCAAACTGTGAATGACATGGAGTCCAGACCCAGGGTGAATTTCCCATCCATTGGTCAAGGTTATACTTAAATAGGACTAGATATTGATTCTGCTTCACATATGTGGGTAGCCTATTCCAGAGCATGGAGATCCTGGACCTGGTCATCACCAACATGGGTGACTGGTGTTCCACACTGGAGGTAACCCCCTCGCTGGTTAGATCTGACCATAAACTATTCACTTTGGATATCCACATTCCGCCCCCACCCCCGGTCAAGGAAACCACCATGAAAAACTTTTCAAAAGCAAACTTCACATTACTTAAGACCGAGTTGAAAAGTTTCAAACCCCCATGCTAAAGGATAACGCTGCCCAAGCTGCAAAATCCTTTACTAATGCACTCCATGGGCACCTGCAAGAATACATGGATCTTGCTATCCCAAGCAAAACCAGGACTCACTCCTCCAAGAAAAGGAAAACAGTCTGGTGGACCCCTGCCATAAACAAGCTATACAATAGAAGGAGGAAATTAGTACAGAAAAGAGTAAAATCCCAAGAAGAGAAGACATCCCTGATCAGTATCAGCAAGAAACTATGATCCCTCATAAAATCATCCAAGGCTAACTTCGAAAGAAAAATTGTCAAGGACTCCAAAGATAACCACAAGGCATTGTTTAGCTGTGTCAAGAATCTAAGTGGCAATTCTCCGATCTGCTCGGAGTTAGTGCAGAATGGCACAAAATACATTGAACTGACTGATATTGTCAACATCCTGGCAGACAGGTTCAGTGCAAAGTTCACCCCCCACTCAACCCCAAAAGGGCCCAAAACCATACCAGAAGAATGTAGTGCCTCTGAAATCACAGACACCCAGGTTAAAACACCCCTCTCCAAAGCCAAAAACACAGCATCAGTGGGACCGGACGGTGTCCCTGGCTGTGTCCTACACAAGCTCAAAGATGAACTAACCCCACACCTAAACACACTGTTCAAACTCAGCCACTCCACAGGCTATGTGCCCATAGAGTGGTGCACAGCAATGGTTATTCCACTCCACAATACCCTGGGAACTATCACCCTGTAAGCCTGACTAGCTTGGTCTGCAAGGCTATGGAGTGCATCATCATGGATCTTATTAACAGAGACATTGGAAACCTCCAAACACTGGGCCCTACCCAGTTCGGCTTTGTTAAGGGCAGATCATGCCTCCTAAACCTGGTGGACTTCTTTGAGACAGTTACCAAGGCTATAGACGAGGGAAAGGTGGTCCACACAGCCTACCTAGACCTTGCAAAGGCCTTCGACACCATTCCCCATTCTGGTATTATAGACAAGCTCACCAGCCTGAACATAAACCCCCACATCACGAGATGGTTGCCAACTGGCTCATAGACAGAACCCACATGGTAAGAGTTGCGAGAGCTAGGTCTGACTCTAAATCGGTTACAAGTGGTGTTCCCCAGGGCTCAGTCCGAGGACCCCTCCTCTTCAGCATATACTTCTCAGAGGTACAGGCAAGGACAGAAGGACTATGGCTGACCAAGTTCACAGACGACTGCAAACTAGGAGCTATAATTGACTCTCTGGCTGACACAGACATCCTCCAAAAGGGTCTCACTGAGACACATGCCTGGTGTCAAAACCATGGCCTCAAGCTAAATGCCAAAAAGTGTATAGTCATCCCCTTTGGAAAAAACAAAGTACCCACAAACTACCACATAGGTGGTAGTGCCCTAAATATGGAAGACGTAATAAGGGATCTGGGGACCCAAGTACATAGTAATCTCTCCTTTGATAAACACATTGCCAAAGTGATTAGAAAATCCTTCTATGTGGCCCACCTAATCACAAAAGGGTTCGCATCCAGATCAAAAGAGGTCATTGTGCCCCTCTGCTCATCACTCATCAGACCCATCATAGAGTACAGTGCCCCATTTGGGATGTACCTTACAAGACACCTGCAACAGCTGGGAAGACCACAGAAGTACCTCACCAAGAGGATCACTGGCCTCAAACAGATATCTTATGCAGCTCGACTGAAGAAACTCCAGCTGTACTCGGTTGCATACCGCCTACTCAGAGGTGATCTCTGCCTGACATACAAGGCCATGTCCAACCCAGAATTGATGGACATGCTCCACCTAAAGAAAACCATATCCCCTCAAGCCACACACTGTAGGGATCTAAACCTCATCACAACAATAAATAGGACGTGCTGGAGGGATACATTCCTGTCCCAGACTTCCCATGCTTTTGAACAAGATTCCAATCTACATTAGGCAGAGCTCCTCGCTAACACTCTTCTTGACGAGTGGATGGGAAACAGAAAGTTTACCCTGGGGATCACTTCAATGGCTCTGCTGGACAGAGGCACAGGGAACTAATCTAAGGGGGTGGAAAAAGCCAACACATTCTGGCTAGACTTATAAATACCTTTGGGCAGAAAGCCTAGTACCTACCTATGAACCTATGAACCTGTCCTCTGAGACACATATTTGTCTCAGCAACATGTCTTGTTTATGTCACAAGCAAAATTTAAATCCTTGCATCTAGTGGTTCTGATGCTGTTCATTTTGAGTATGTGCAAAAGATCCATCAGAAATTGATCGAGGATCCTTTGTATGCCAGGCTTAGATCGCCTGCCATTAACCTTTAGGGGACAGAATATAGAAATAAGGCTTTAATGTAAACCATATAAGACAATGTGCTTATACCCTGGATTCTTCTGGTAAGGAATCTTTGTGGGAGTTCCAACTATTGTATATTTCTGGTCAGGTACCTGATGAAGAGGGCATTATACTCAATGATGGGTTTGATAAGGGCCAAATAAAATGGCACTATGACTTCCTTGGACCTAGATGTCATGCTCTTACTTATAAGTTGGGTGACATAGAATGATTTTCTCACTACCTTGGCCACATGTTGAAGAAAGGCCATATGTCTACATATGTTCCCAGATCCGTGATTACTGGGTCAACTCTTAGGGGTGTATTATCAATTGAGTAATTAGCCTGGGTGAGAAGTTTTCCCAAAAGGTACTATAATGCATTTCTTAGCATTGAGTTCTAATCTCTGACTTTGAAATCAGTCATTTGTCTGTGGTAGACCCTCTTGTAAGATGCTTGTGTCATGGAGGGAATATATAACAACTTCCAATTTGCAGTCATCTCTGAACTAAGTCAGCTAAAGGCCTTTGATATTAGCTTTTACCTCTAAGAAGTAGATGTCAAATAGGAGTGGTCCCAGCATGGAACCTTGAAGTTCCTCCACTGGTGACTGGCCTCTTAATGGAGGTAGTATCACCAGTCCTGACTTCATGGGTCCTGTTTTCAAGCCAGCTGGCAATGCAGTGAGTTATGTAGGGGTTTATGCCCAGTTTGGTGTTTGTCAGTTATACTGTGTGATATCAAATGTCTCAGCCAGGTCCAGGTAGGCAGCATGCAATGATTTCCCCTCATCTGTTGCCTTGGCGACTTTCTCAAGGAAGCCCACCAGGATTAGTAGGCATGATCTTTCCTTGACAAAGCCAAACTGGGTTGGGTCCAATATCTGAAGTTTGCCTATGTTTTTGTTGGTCATTTCCATGATAAATTGTTCCATGGCTTTCCATATTAGACTAGTCAAACTAATAGGTCTGTAGTTTCCAGGGTCATTTGGTAGTCCACCCTTATGAAGTGGAATGACTATTGCAGTCTCCCATTCTTGTTGTTCAAAGCCTGTTTATAAAGTGACTCAAGTGGTTCTGATAGAATATGTTTCCGGCTATTTAGGAGGCATCCTGAATATTGTTGGAGCCTACTGAGGCAGTGCCAGGACCTACTCCTTTTTATGCTAGTAGGTATTTCATGGAAGGAGGTGGGGGTGGGGGGAGAACTTTGAATTAAATTTATCAGCCAGCAAATTTGCTGTGTCGCTCTGCTCAGTGAAGATGAAACCATTGATAGTTTGGCAGACTGATATGTGCAGCTTTTGAGGTTTCAGACATGGCTGTAAAAGGCCTTGTGGTTTTCTTTAGCCTGTGAGGCTATCTTGACCTCTTAATTGACCTCGCTGGACTTACCTAGTCCTCTTAGTTTCCTGTTTAGATTAATTGAAGAGTTCCTGTTGTTATGGAAGTTTCTCTTCCTGCTTTTAGCTGTGACTTTTTGTTTTGTTATATACCCTATTTAAGTTAGGATTCCACCAGTATGGCTTGTTTTGGGCTGGCTTCTAGTAGGTACAGCAGCCTCTATGCAGCCATTTACATGCCCGCACAGAGTATCTGTGAACAATAATGCATAAGTTGTTGTGAACTTGGGGTTGGAAGAGACATTGAATTATGATAAACTACCACTTAATAGGGTTTAGTTTGCTTTAGAATAGTTCCTAACTGTTACAGGGTTTGCTGGAGTTACTGAATTGATTTTTATTTCGGAGACAACTTTCTGGTCCGACATTTCCAGTGAGGATGTGAGATGGGGGGGTGCAACACCCTCCCATATTGGTGGATACCACTTCCAGTATGTTTGAACCTCTGGTGGATGTGCACACTATCTGGTCAAGGGTATTTGTGTTAATTAAGTGAAGGAATCAATGTGCCTGCGAATATGAGACAGTATATGTTTCCCAGATTATAGAGGGGTAGTTTAAGTCTCCCATGAATAGGGTATTTGGTTTAATGGTAAGTATCCCAATTGGGTCTATGTATGAGCTATGGGATTCTAGGGACATAGAGGTTGACCTGTAACTTACTAGGAAATGGTATGGGACTTTGTCTATGGTGATTTGCAGGTGGATAAATCCCAGGCCATCATCCCGTTTAACTAATGTAGAGTTATACTTATTGTTAGGAAATGGTATGGGACTTTGTCTATGGTGATTTGCACATGGATAAATCCCAGGGCATCATCCCGTTTAACTAATGTAGAGTTATACTTGTTAATACAGACTAAGACTCCTGTACCTTTTGTCCCTGACTGCACAATTGATGGCCTAAATGTGTGGAAAGTACTGAAGCCTTGCACTGTCAGAGTACTTTCTGTGGACCTAAACCACGTCTCGGTAACAGCACAGATGTCTATATTCTCCAGAGTGAGGAGAACTTGTAGGGTGTGGAGTTTCTTGTTTAGGCTCCTAGCATTGAGCAGTAACACCGTTAGATGTCTTTGGGTATTATTTGCTATGCCTGGTAGGTTTATCAGTTTGGCATTGCTTAAAAAAAGGCAATAAGGGGGTAGATAAAGTTTTAATCAATATTCAGAAGCTTAGAAGAGACAGGTGCAAACTATCCTTTGCCAATAAAAGTGGCCTGTTAACCATGTCCTCCCGCACTGACAAATATTGAATCCCCCCCCTGGAAAGACATCAGAAACAAAGCCAATTACTGAAGTCAGTCATCTTTTGTTCATATTGTGGCATTATCGTTGGTGAAGGTAGAATGCTGCTCAATGTCAGACGCATACATGCCTGAGATCAATAATGTCTCTCTTCATATATTCCAGGAGAGTATGCTTCTGGTCATTAACACCCACATGGACTGTAATCAAATCGTACTAGTATGTGTGGTATTGTGACAGATGGACTGTGATCGAATCATACTAGTGTCTGTGGTGTCATGACTTGAGTTTCAGGAATCAAAACTGTTTTTAGGCCTTAAGTCACAAGACTGGTACTTAGTCATGGATCCATGAGTAACTTCTATAGGAAATACCTGGCTTAAGTCTTATTGTACATTTTACAGCATAGCTGTAAGGGTACTCTGTCTTTAGTATCTGTCCAGAAAGGTAAAAAACAAATAAACAGCCTCAAGACCTCAGAGATACCTGTTGAGTGTAGTGACAAAAGGACTGTACAATGTTTTCAAGCCCCCCCCCACCTTTTTTTAACAAACCACTACTTTGACCTTGACTGCCCATTTACTATGAAAGGTGGTGTGCATATTGTTTTAGGGTGGATATGAAATAAACATGTACCCAGGAGTTCTATAAATGCACACTTATGATTCAGGAATATGCTAGTCATGATGAGGTAAGACCTCATTTTTTGGCTAATTTACACATTTCCTGCATCGCAGTTGCTACTGTGAAGTGCAGATCGTGGCTGATCTGCATGTCCTGGTAGTAACCTGCTGCTCATGTACACAGTGGAATTCTCCCTTCAGCCAGTTTCTCACACACGTGTACACAAACAAGAACATACAAACATGCACACAACAGTCTGTGTACCTGTCCCTTCCCTCCCGCGGGCCTCCTACCCCTGTAATACTTTAGTGCCATTATGTGACATATATATTATATAAATATATATAATAGGCCCTGGTGGTCTAGTATATCCTCCCACCTCTTATCCCTGTTACAATGTCGATGCAGTTACAGCACTTTAAAGAGTCATTCCTGATGGTCTACTTGTTCCCCCAACCTCATCACCTTTGTGAAGTCCGTGCCATTATGGCACTTCACTTTATCCATGGTGTCTAGTGTTCTCCCCATTCACAGATCCCTGTACTACTGTTGGAGTCATTACAGCACTTTAGAATGCTTATGGTGGTTCCTTCCATCCCTGTTATGCTGTTCTGATTAGGGCAATTTTATGTAGTAAATCTGAAGTTGAGAACACAAAATAGCTACTAGCCACATTCATTTACGTAGCTGTTAAATCAAACATAGCTTGTTAAATGAATCCCGGAGCTGTACTTGCACATACAGTCAATCAGCAAGGTTTTCAGATCTGTTGATCATGACCTCTAACAGGTTGTAGCCGAGGTAGCTGACCCTCTTTCATTCCACCCTAGTTATAGAACTGAGTAATATCACCACAATGCGATACCCTACTGATTCAATAAAATACCATCTCAAATTACAGGATGTATCATGAATGCTGCTGCTGTGTTAACAGTGGGATTTAAATTACTCCTTTACCAATTATCTATTTAATCCAGTACAGTTCAGGGTTATGGGGAAGAATAGCCTGTCATAGCACTCTGTGGGTGCAGGACGAAAAAGTAATCCTGGGTAAAGTGCCTTTCCATGGCAAAGTAGACATGCATGCACAAGAGCGAGCGAGCGCACACACACACACACACACACACACACACACACACACACACACACACACACACACACACACACACAGACACACACCACACACCCACCCACACACACACACACACACACACACACACACACACACACACACACACACACACACACACACACAGACACACACACACAGACACACACACACACACACACACACACACACACACACACACACACACACACACACACACACACACAAAACTACATGCAGATTGGAGAACGATGAGTTCACCTATGAATCTCTTTGGGAGGAGGGAGAAAATTGCAGCACCATGAAACTAAACATGTGGGCATAAGGAGGACATGCAAGCTCCTAGCAGAAAGCAACTCGGCTTAGAACCAGAGCAGATAACCAAGCATTTTGAATCAACACTTTAAGTACAAGACCCATGCAACCTGTAAATGGTTAATCTCCCAGGCCCATGCTTACACTTATCAAGAGTATCAGAACTTGTCAGAGATTTGAACTGCATGGCTAGGCTTAAAAAGGCCCTTGTGATTGTTAGCCTAGTAAACACCTATGAACCTGTAAGATATGCTCTTTGTCAGTTGTTTATTCAGAAGACTATATTTTTACTGGACAGTATTATATAGGTAGTGGAGCATGTGATGAAGCATGAAAAACCTGAATAGGAAATTATGTCAAAAGGCCTTGACTAGGTCCAAGTAGGTTGTGTTGACTGCATGACCTACATCATCAGCCTCTGCAGATTTTCAAATTGCAGAGGGTCAAAATGTAAAAGATTTCTGATACTGAAACTTGTGTATAATGTGCTCCAGATGCTTATAACCTAGTCAGACTAGTTGGTCTGTAGTTCTCATAGGTCAGTGGTGGACCCTCCCATGTGGAGGAGCACTACAGTTGATTTCTTCCATGTTTCAGGGACATACTCGATGGCTAAACTTAAATTGAAAATGTTTAAGAAGGGTTCTGCAAGGGCAGATTTGGCATTTTGTTATACAATAAAGTTTGTTGAGGTAGTTTTCAGTTTTGAGAGTACAAGTTAGGACATGCTCCTTAATGTTCTTAGGTGATGTTAAGGAGTCGTGGTTTTCTTTAGTTCCGAAAGCTGCCTCTGAATTGACATTTACAGTAAATGTATCTGCTAGTATAATACCAGCCCCATGGCACAGATGGATAAATCCCTTAGTGAGCAACTGATAACCTGTGTTTAAATAGCAGTACAGGCATTGGAGGGGCTGCAAAGTAAGAGTGGGAGTTAACAGCCTGCATTGACTTTCCCATCCTGGGGGGAAGAGAGGTAGCCTAGACTCACAGCAATAAGCAGCGTATGAGCCTGGCAAGCACCATGCTGCATAAGCAGTGAGATACTTAGTCTGGTGGTCATACATAAGCAGTAGCAGGCATTCACCTTCCAAGTACAGAGGTCATTGAGCCAGTAAGGCTGCTATGAGGTAATAAGAATTACAGCACCCTCCCTAGCAACAGCATGACACTGCAGCAATGTCCTTGATCTTCTTAGATGCCCTATATGTGGGTCAAATTGAGCCCAGGGGAGGCTAAGACAGGTCCAGTAGACCCAGTGAATGAAGAGAGGAGCTACTTCCATCTGCTGATCAGCTACAGAGAGGGAAAGTTAATCTATGTCTTCCAGGATATTTGCAATGTTCTTTGAGTCATCGTAGGGATACCATTTTGAAATATTTCTGAGCACTGCTGGCTATTGTTTCTTATATTCCTATTGTAGCTAAAGGAGTATTTATAGTTGATCTTGGCCTCAGCTTTCACTTTTAAGTTTCAGCTTTTATCTTCCTAATTGTAGCTTTTAGTGATTTGCTAGAGTCTGAGGTGGGTGGATTTAGTTGTATTACAAAGTACTGGTAATCATACCTCTCAACTGTCCAGATTTACAAGGAATGTCCAGATTTCTGGCCTCAAATTGTTGGCCTTTTCCTCATAAAATTTGTGGTTTTCTGGCAAATCACTGGATTTATCTGAGAATTAAAGTCACTAAGTAATGACATGCATTTAAGTTTCAGACTTCAAATCCTTCAAAAAAATGTATGTTAACACAGACCATGTTATTCTAGCAACTTTCTAAGTTTGTAAGAGCAATGCTTAAAATATATCCCTATTTTTTGGGCCTTTGTCCCCCCGTTTTGTCAGGCTTTGTCTAGATTTCTTGTACTAAGAGGTTGAGAGGTATGCTGGTAATACATGTACCAGGAATGGTTCAGTTTTAAAAGTTTCTGCCTCAAAAATTTTGGGGAAAGAAACTTGACCCTTTGTCTGTGCCTGTGTCTGATTTGTTATGTGACCTCCATGTCCTACATTGAAGACCTTGCAGCAGTTTAGGACTACTTACTTGAAGCAGACAGTTCATAAGTTACACATAAGAACAGATGGTGTTATACCAGTCATAAAAAGTAGGCACCCAACGATGTATGAAAAAATGAGGGGTATGTCATGAAGTTGTATGTCACAGGTATATGAAGTACAATGGCAACCCTGCAGAATGTATCTATGATCCTGCCTTACTGCCAGCAAATGTTGAACTGTAATGGTCAGGCAGACAGCTCACCTTTGCCCTAATGATGATCACGGATCTGAATATTTTCATGGTCTCCAGGAAGTGTGGTATACAATGTTTCTAATGCATTTATTAGCTCTCAAACCCTGATGCCACCACAGTTTTTACTTTGAAAAAGTAATGCCACCAGGAGAGATTGTACTGAGGAAGGTGCAAGTGTGTGCAGCAGGGTTTTGACAAACTGGACCACTACAGGTACTGTGCTGCCCTACAGTCACTGCTCTCACTGCTTCTCTTGGTAAGTGTCCTACTCTCTCTGGTATATTTTATTGTATTTAGAGAGAGTATAAGCGGTAAGTGTATCTTGAGCTCCCTGTTCCTGACAAGAAAGGTACCTGATTCTTAAGGAAAATCCTCCTGTCCCCATATCATTCACGGCATTCATTTGTTTTCAAATTACCTGCTTAATCCAATTCAATAATGTGGGGACAGCTGGAGATTATCCTGGCCATCGGTGGGAATGAGACCATGAAAGAAATCCTAGACAGGGACCATCGCATCACACACACACTCTTCTGGAGGAATGCCAATTCAGCTGGTGTGTGGGGAGTACATTGTTTGCAAAGAATTGTATGGGGTGACTAAAGTTTGCATCCCAAATACTGCAGCATCTTTCATAGTTTAGTATTATTTTGGAAACTGGGAAAGCTGGAACAATGAGTACTTATTTTCAGTTACTCAGGAAAGCTTATATAAATAACAGACTGGATGGTCCACCATGTAGATACTGTTAGAATCAAACCCAAGTCCACAGAGCATAGCAGGCTAACTTACACTTATTAGACATCTAGGTAAGATGTTTTGCTCTTGGTTCTGAAAATCACTTTCCCAATTTGTGCAAGAACCTAGTGTGAAGTGTAGGATGCAGCCCAGTCAGATAAGGGGAAATGAAGTCTAATCCACTCTTATTGGATTGTTTTGCAGGCACTGGCTGCCACTAGAATGGAGTTTGAAACCCTGGAAAGTGAAGTCTCTGTGCTGCACAATGAACTCTGGGATCAACTCAACAGGGGCACTCAGGTAAGAAGTTAAAACCTCCAGCAATATGATGAGCCAATGCCCACATTGTGGAAGTCTAGACAAACGTATGTATAGTGACTGTTTGGTAAAGGAATTGTAAAATAAATAACGTTAGATGTGGCAATGTCTTGTATGTCTTTTAAGCATTCACCAAAGTACTGTAACTTGAACTAATGTAGTACTTTGGAATAATGTGGGTAGATGTTCACATCAAAAGGCAATTTTTGGTGGTGGTGAATTGTTATGATGTCTGAGAAAATCCTCTTCAGTTCCTCATCACCTGATTATAAACCCTAAGCAGAAACCCAGCTTTGTTGTCGATGTGTAACCTTGTTATATTGTAATTTTTGATGCAGCGCTGAGTTTAATGTTGACATTTCCATTTACTGTTATAATGTTTTCAAAGGTGTTGCTGCCATGTTGGAGTAGTTAATGTTTCTTAAGTTCTGAAATGCCATGTCAGTGTAAACTGTAGGAACCATATGAAACAAACTATAAACTTATAATATGCTTAAAGAAAAAGTAAATTTCACTTTCATATGGTTAATGTCTGCTGCCACAGTGGAAATTAAAACATTTTGGATGGCTCCACGCAATATGCAAAGAAAGTTTCAAACCAGGCCTGGAGTTGGAGCTGGTATTTATTAGAAAACAGAAACTTTTAAAACGTGTGAACTAACTTTTTCTGAGCCACTATAATGCCATCAGAGTGCACCTAATGACCTTTCAACATGAACATACAAGAAGTGGAATTTAACAAGAATGGAGGGCTGGCACTCAGGAATATTTCTTTCTAGTTTATTGCAAATAAATGTACTGCCCATGCTGTCTGTCTTCTTGAAGGAAGCAGAAACTGGAGAGAACAGTATAATTTCCTGTTAGAGGGGCTAAAAGTGAGTCCCCTTTGCTTGCTGAATTGCAAGGGGCTTTGTACTTCAATGAGACCTGCAGAAGTAACGTTATGGTCCTCAGCTAAGGAAGTTGAATACAAGCTGCTTTTCAAAGGCATTCAGTGTCCTGCGGACAATGGCTGCACCTGCCAACTAGCAATGCATGTGTCATTAAAAGACTCTAGTTGCCACAAGAAGAAAAAAAAATAACCTGCTGCTAAGCAGGTTTAGCAGGGCACATCCAGTTATTCTGTAAGTGTGCTATATTTCTGACAGTGAGAGAAGATGTGAGAGGGAATACAAGCTCTGTAGCCACTGGCAGTGAACAGGCCACAGCCGCATCCGCTGTGAACAGGCCACAGCAGCATCCACTGTGTAAAGAATTTAACGGACAGTAAACAATATCATCAACCTAAACATCATGCATCTGTTTCACACTGATTGGGAGGTGTGAATCCTCCTCTCCTGAGCCTTCTTTGCTTTGGTGTAGTTAATGAGCAATGATCAAGTGGCCATGGCTCAAAAATCTGCAATGGAGACTTTTTTCTTTTGTAAATTTTGCCCCGCTGCCTGCTGGCCATCTGACCCTCTCTCAGTCATCCCATTTTTCCCCATTAATAGGTGACAGCTGCCTGGAGAGTTTTCATCGTGGAGGTAACCATTAGAGGTAGTTCAAGGTTTTTCCATTTTCTCCTCAGTCTTAAGTGGAAATTGCACCATGTGAGGCTCTGGGGAAGGGTGTACAATTGGTTTGTCCTTGGAGGGCATCCCCTTACTTCTTCAAGGGGTGTTACCTCCAAGCAGCCCTGTCCTCAATCTGCATAATGTGTGGTGGTCTTTCCAGTCGCCACTAAGAAGATTACACCACCCTGTGTGCTTTCAGTGCATGCAATCCCCCCCACAGGAGAGGAGAGTAGGCCATGTCCCTTCACTCCTTTACATTAGGGCTACTAATCATTACCCTGGTCATCTGATTTGCAGTCGGGGTTCAATCCTTGTGGACCAAGGAACCAGGCATAGTAGACAGATTTTTGAAAACAGGCACTGGAAGCAGCTATGCCTGTGGTGGAGCAGCCTTTGAGAGAAATACTTTCTAGTTATCAGTTTTTTACCGCATAGCAGCACACACTGAATTTAATCCACTTTGAAAGGGCTTGCTTAGTGATTACAAGTCCTTTCTTTGATGGAGTGCAGGACACAGACAATGTTTGAATTTCCTGGACTGATGCACTCTCACCAAACTGAACGCAGTTAACTGCTCATGACCATGGTATAAAAGCCTCTTCCTCTTCCTCTGTTTTTTTTCCTTTTTTCTTTTTTTTTTTTTTTTTTGCTGTAGAGAGAATGGTGACCACATGTCTCTGGCACAAATGTTTGACATGGAGTTATTTTTGATGCAAGAACTGATGGAATGGCTGTTGTCAGTATAAAATTTTCCAATATGCAGTTCACTTTCAGAGGGTAAAAGGTAATGTCCTTTGCAGTCCACTTGGAAAGGGTTTCCTTGGCAACTGTTAACCCTTTCTTTTTTGAAGTGAGGGAGGTAAACTGCTTGCTCAGTCATCCCCAACTAATTAAGTTCCTTCACACAGAGTCGGAGTTGGTTGTGTAGAAGCAAGTGAAAAGCCTCTCTCCTACTTTCAGTCCCTGCAAAGGAAGCAGGAATAAATTAACTGGTTTAAGGATAATTCTGACTGTAGTTTTTGAGGACACACATTGATCCTTAAGGGGAACACCTAATCCTTGTGGAAGACCACAAGATGTACACACTGGCTCCAGGCTCCATGGTCTGCAAGGGTTTATATTATAAGTACGAAGTTTGAAAACTTCAAATCTCATATGATCGACATCATATGAGTGAAGTTTTCAAACATCAAATGTTTCAACAGAGATCGCCATAGGGAATTTTTCCCTTCACTTCAATGTAGTGTGATCTCGGAGTTGGTATAGTTAAGTAAGAGGGGGTGTGGGGGGTGCAGTGGAGTTTGCCCCTCTGCATAGAGCGTTCAGGTATTTTTTTTGTTTTTAGTTTGTTTACGTTTTAAGTTCGATGTTTGAAAACTTCTCTCATATGGAGTCGATCATATGAGATTCAAAGTTTTCAGACTTCGAACTTATAATATAGACCCGGTCTGCAAGCAGAGGTAAGGTACATCCAAGTGTGTTCCAAGAGATGCTGAAATCACATGTTTAAATGGGGGATGGGCAAGCCTGTCATGCAGGAAATTAAGGCCTCAAGGAGAAGAAGAAGACTTTTGGGGAGTGCAGACATGCACAACTTCTTTAAGCAATTGCTTGTTCAACCAGTGTTGGATTACAGTATTGCCCTCCACAAGGTTGTGATGTACAGAAACAGCTGATACCTGCACTTTGGTCGTGGAAGAAATGGGAAACAGTTGACTGCGTGACTTGAGACCTTTTTGTGCAAGTGCTATTATTGCAAATGATTATCACTGACAACCCCATTCAGGTGTCATTGAGGTTGCAATTATTTCCTCAGTACTGTGCAGTGATGGAGTTTAATACAGGGAAGCTGGAGAATATGGCGATTTCCCTTCGCATGAGGGTGCAGGGGAGCTTGCCCCTCCAAAAGAGAGTGTCTTTTTATGATGGTGTTTTTTTCAGATAAATGGATTTCTAGCACTAGCGCTTGCTGAAATTACCATTGATGATTTAACATGAATACAGAATAAATAAGGCCTAAATTGTGCACACTCCTGAAATAAGTCAGAACATATGCATACTGACCAAATGGAGAGCTACTTCCACTTTGCTTCCAGGCAGCTTCAATGACATATGCAGCTCAGCTGGTACAGTCAGTGGGAATATAGGGTCCACAGAAAGTCCTGAGGGTGGAGATGGCAGCCATCGAGACCATGTGTGACCTTTTGGTTTGTATTGTCAGGGGTACTTATGCCTCCAGACATCTGAGAGGCTCAAACCACACACTTCTTGGCCAGAAATGGGTAACTAGAGTTTTTCTTCCTTTCTCTCTTGAATTTTGCAATTTGTTGCACAATCATGGGAAATAACAGAAAGGCATCAAGAATCAGCCCTAGCATGACATAAGGAACACTTTCACTGCTATTTCTGCATCTCCCCTCTCCATGAAGCAAAAGGGGGGGGGTGTATTCTCCTAAGTGACAAATAGCTACATCTCTGCTCTACACATAAACCTAACAATTCTGGCACCAGTTGCAGTCTCCCAGTCTGGTACCTTCTGCTTCCCACCAACTTTAAGTTGAGGAGCAAAAAGAAAAAGACCCATTTCCAGAGAAGGTACATGTCTAAGCTGTGCTTATCTCTTAAACTGTAGCAAACTACTTGCTACCTGTGTAACAAGCAGCTGCTACAGTTTGTCTCACACAGAGGATTAAAGGGCTTCCAGTTTTCTCTGTAACTGCAATATGCATTGAAGACCAGTCCGAATGGCATGGTATCTGCTGATCCTGCCCCTTAACTTTTTGTTCCAGGGGAGCTGCCCCCTTTGCCCCACATTATCTATGCCTGTGCTTTAGAAGATCCAAAACAGACATGACCCAAACAAATCCTCACTTTACAAGAGAGTACTAGAGAAGTGGTGAAAGTCTTGTCAGCATGTTCACTGTACTCTGACTGTACTCTGGATGTAGTATGTTTAGAGAGCAATGCCTGTGTCTGCAGCCAACTCCCAGAACTGCACTGCCTGCCTGCCTGCATAAAGAGTAAGACTTTCTGGCTGCTTAGTTATTTAGTAAATGATAGATTAGCTGCTGAAACTGAGAGCTCCTAAAAGCAACTTCCCCTCTATTATCTTCACTTCGTAAGGGAACTGCATGTAGTTCCATGTAGTTGATTGTTTAACTTCCTCTTCAGTGGGGACCACAAGCTTTGAGCAATGGAGTAGCTCGGATGAGCTCTCCACCCCACCAGCAAAGACAGTCCATCATTAGGACCTGTGAAAGGTTAAGCTGGAGGAATGGGAGACTCACCCTCACATTAATAGAATCTACATTCTGGGGCCCAGCAATAGGGTTATAACATAAAGAGATGGTCCATCAGCACATAGTGTCTCTTCAGACATGGACATATTATAATCTACTGCAGTACCCACATAATCAAGAATAGGAAAGGCACCTTCAAATTGTGATGACTATATTATCTGGTACCCCTGGACAATTACACCTGTTACAGCAGCTTGCTACAGTTACTACCATAAAATGAATGCTTCTGCCACCATTACTACATAAATCAATGCCAGTACTGTACTTGTGCAACTTCAGTACCTGCTGACCATGCCCCCTAACACTTTGCCTCAACCTAATTACAGATGTAGCTCCACTCATCCTAAATCAGCTGACAAAGCCATCATCTCATGAGCCTTTCTCAATAGCCAAGGATGGCTAATGCTTGAGAGTTTTCATTTCTGAAGTGTTGAAAGCAATATGCTGGGATGTATATCCAAAAAGGATTTCTCCCAGTTTAAGGTTTATGGCAGTGACTGCAGCTGTTTGTGATTCCACCCCATGGATAACACTAGGAAGCCCCTCAATAGGCACACCAAGAGTTAGTTATCCATGTAGGGAAAACACATGGCCCTCCTCTTGCTGCAAGGCATCACCTATAATGGCTAACACATCTCTGAATTCAGAGGAAAGACCTAGAGCAAATCAAAGGAGTATCTTGCCCAGACACCAAACACCAATTTTCCAGAAAACGTTCTTCAAGTCCACTAAACTGTTCAGGTATCAATAACAGCTAGGTATTGACCTCCCAGAACCTGACATAAAGAATGTGCTTACTGGAGTTGGGAGGTATATTTAGAGCTAAGAAGAAACAGAAGTAGAACCGTCGGCCTCTTTTGGAAGGATTGACAAACTCTGTAGAGCTTTTGATGCTGAGCTTGGCCCAGGCACCTGTGAAGCCTTTTCTGTGAGAGACTCAACACTGTTAAGATGTTCTTCACTATGATAATGTCAAACCTGCAGTGCTCTGTTTTCCCTGCACGGCCAAAACTGGAAAGCCAACCCCCCCAGAGATACTTAGAAAGTAGCCAAGGCTGAGACTGTGGGTCTGGTGGAATTCTCTTTGGTCGTTTAATTAGCACCAGTGGGGATGAGATACAGAACATTCAAGGCTGTGGTGTCTCTGTTCTGTGAAGAAGTTACTGCTTCATGGGGAATTGGCTAGGCCCGCAAAAAGAAGAGGGTATGTCTTAGGGGAACTCATAAAAGTCCTCAAGTGTAAGGGCCTGCTTCATTTTTAGAAGGCCATCCAGCAAGTCTTGAGAGGGGCTAATCAAAGAATAACCCCCCTCCAGAAATGAGACATCCACTCTGGACTAGCTGAGCTTCTTCTTCAAGGAGGAAAGCTTTAGCCAAGCCAAGCTTCAGCAATGCTGTCCTGCCTCAGCCCATGCCAGAATGTCTGAACTTGCTTTTCTAGGTATAACCTCAGCACAATCAAAATTATAATGGGCCTTACTATGTGCACTGCAATTTGTAAAACTCCTTTAACCCAGACTTAAGGAAGGACTGCAAGTGTTTCTGGTGCCAGACCAGCAAAAAAGGAAAACATCCTAGAGAGGTGTAATACAAGACTTGAGGAAACTAAGCCTCAGCATGGCAAACACTACCTTTTTTTCCCGGTTCTCTCTTATTTAAACGAAGATTTCTAACTTTGAATACCATATGGCCGACACCATATGGTCGAAGTTAGAAAACTTTGAATTAAAAAAAAAAAAAAAAAACTAAACCTTATGTAGGCAGGGGGCAAGCTGCCCTGCACACCCTATGCAGGGGGCTGTGCCCCCACACCCCCTGCTTTTTAAATATAATGAGACCGCACCATAATGTGATAAAGGGAAGACTTTACTGCACTGTAGTGAGATCTCAGAGTTGGTATATTTAAAGAGTGGGGGATGTGGGTGGTGCAGGGGTGCTTGCCCCCCTGCTTTAACATCTTAGGTGATCTTTTTTTTTTTCCATATTCAAAGTTTTCTAACTTCGATCATGTGGTGTCAGCCATATGGTATTCAAAGTTAGAAATCTTTGTTTAAATAATATAGACCCTTTTTGCCCACCTGTCTACTGACTTAGAGTCTGGTCAGTCAGGAAGGTATTGAAACACGGACACATGTGGATCCTTCTGAAACAGACTGATCATGCAGGAATCTGCCCTAAGATGCCTATCCAGAATATCAGTCCTGTCATCTGCGAAGATGTAGAAGACATTTAATTTTTGAGCACACAAAGGAGCAAAATTTGTATGCACCAGACTGCATTTATAGTATCCATGATGATGAACTCCTTAAGGAAAATGATCCAAGAGTCTTTCTTGCCCAGATATTCAATAAGGGATTTCTAAGGAAAAAGAGTTAGGGCAACAGGATAGTCCACAGTGAACCTTGTGAACATCACCATTTTCTCGATAGCCGTTAAAACAGAAGTAAGGAGTGTGGAGTCATGTTATTACATTTATTTTTCTCAAATAAAATCACATAGGCCCTTTGACTACTTATAACAGGCAAAAGGGAGGAAGCACTTCCTTCAACCACAATCTGAACATATTCAAACATGAATGATGTACATGGGCTAGAAATCAGGTTGCCATAGGTTAAAGACATCCTGCCAGTGCTGCCACAGACTTATAAGTCCTCCATGGGGAGCACTCGGGCATTAGGCCATGTTCCATGGCAGCAAATAAATAAGGATATTTATTTTGGGATCACCAGATTTCCTTACTTAATAAACAAGCTTTAAGTTAGTCTACAGTCTGTATTTAAACAGTTTGTCTAACATGTTTCCCAAGCACTGCTGAGTTCCTTTTTTGAATCTACAGATCCCATTGCCTGTGACAATATGTTTTTATGCTGCTGTTGATCCACAGTCTTTCCCCCTCAGACTGCCCATTTATGACTTAATTTGGAAAATCACTCATCGCTGCGTTAGCATTGTCGCCTCACAGTAAGACGTCCTGTTCGATTCTCAGCTAGAGCGTCTTCAGTGTGGAGACATGCGTGAATGGGCGTACCTTCGTTGAAGGTTGTGGGTCAGGGCCGGCAACTCTGCACGTAAAAATCTACTGCCAATCATTAGCAGATCAGAGTTCCACTGTGGCGACCCCTAATCGGGAAAAGTCGAAAGACACAACAACAACAACAACAACTCATCTTAACTTCAACAACCAACAAAAGAGCAGAACAAAACACTGGCTCTAAATCCAGCTTAATAGTAAACATGTTTTAATCCAAAAACACAAGTAAGCGCTTTCACAATCAAATGAACTGCTTTTTCAGACGTTATCACGTACAATGTAAATCCCCTTTTCAGTACAAATAGATCCCTGCCCCTCCTCTTTCCAATCTACAACCAATTACATTTTTAAAAGGCTCACCAAGTTTTAGATGCTCTTAGTAACTGAACATTTTTTATATCTACGTATTTTTCATAAAGTTTAATTTCTTAAGTATTTGAGCGATAGATATTATATTCTGTATACATTTTACATTTTATATTTTATATGTATTGATCTGATGATTTTAAGGCTGAGTCCCATTTAAAAATGGAATTGGTTGTAGATTGGAAAGAGGAGGGGCAATGATCTATTTGTATTTAAGAGGGGATTTACATTGTATGTGTTAACGTCTGAAGAAACTGTTCATTTGTCTGTGAAAGCGCTTACATGTGTTTTTGGATTAAAACATTTTTACTATTAAACTGGATTTGAAACCATCATTTTGTTCTGCTCTTTTGTTGGTTGTTGGATTAGTTTTAATACTGAGCAGATTATTTATCTGGTGTCAGTTCCACAGAGAAGTATCGAATATCTTCACTTCTACTAATACCCTTAAGATGCCTACTATATGCGTAACCTAGTTCTCTACTCATTGACATAGGACGAAGCTCTGCCTTTCATCCAGACAACCAGAACTCGATTAATGACCCAGGAGCATTGGGTGGGGTTGGGGGGGATCTCAGGACATGTGATTCAACCACATTTCCTGATGTAGATTGGAAATGGATAAAAGAATCTCTGTGTACAATGGGGGTGAAGCTAATGGGGGAATAAATTAATTTATAGGTGGCCCGCCTTCATACTGCCTCATCGTTTGCCCATCCTTTGGGACCTCATGGGCATGTAGGAGGGAATGGTAGGACTTCAGTGAAAATCCTATTAGGGTAAACCATCAGGCAGCTACCCCATAATCCTACCCTTACCCTGTAAAAGGGATTAACTGGTTGCCAGGCTGCACCTCTGAGGTCGCTCATCAATCAAAAGTCACAGAGGAGATAAAAACAGCAGAAAAAAAAGTCTCCATAGCACTTTCCCTTACCTCTTTTCTTTAAGATGTACACATCCACATTTTATTCCATTTTGTTGTTTAATGCCACAATACATTTTTGTTGCTGTCCTCTGTATTGTATTTCTGCCTTGTTTGTTTTTAGCTCTACTCTATACAGTACATGTAGGTTGCAAAAGTCTCTGTAGAGATTTGTTTTTGATCTCTCTGATGTTTTTCGTGTTTCACTGTTGCAGTCATCACATTTGTGTTATCCCTGCCAGGGTAGCCCTCAGTTGGCCCGAATACCAGAGGCTTAGTATTTCTGCGTCAGTTGCTGTTGCTTCAGGACTGATGCTACATCGTCAGTGGTATAAAAACGGGCAGCCAACGCCATTACATCAGTCTTTCTTGCCAAGGAGCCCAAAGCAGAAGCAGTTCACATGATTGCCGGTTGGCTGCTACCCGAGTTTTTCATTTCTGAATTGAAGTCTTCTAAAGCTAAGTTCCCTGTTGGGGATCCTTTTTTCTTGCTCTAACCGATGTCAGAAAAAGTTAACAATTGTCTCGCCTGTGGAAAACAAATACCACACCGAGACTTTCATTCCTACTGCGTCACTTGTTTAGGCCCAGACCACGACGTCCTCTGCTATCGCTTTTGTGCTTTGCTCATTGCCAGAACTATACATTTTTGGGCCCTTATTGTAGCTAGCTATTTTTGCTCTCAGGCCTCGACTTCCGGTATGGCTTTGGTAAGCCATCCGACAACCGATCTTCCAAAAAAATGTAAGGCTAAAGACAGAGACAGACTGCACAGGTCCAAAGCTGCCGATGATGCTTCTGTTAAGCTAGTCATCAGTTCTCCGGTCTTCATTAAGGCACTTTCACAGCCACTGATGCCCGCTTCGGTGGATTTGCAGGCCTCTACCGAGATCCTTTCGGAGTGCAGTATGCCGCGAGACTCTTCTTTGACTAAGGATCCTGCAGATGCCTCTACCTTGGATGGGTCCGGAGCCACTGAGCAGGCACCGGGTTCCTTGGAAGTACTTTGCACTACCGATACTCAACACAGACCAATGACTTCTTTTGCGTCTTCAGTTCTTTCGAAAACTACCGAGTTTCTAAGGCCCAGGGTATGAACCACACCCAAAAAACTGACGCCCCAAGCTCAGGTCCCTGCTTCCTTGCCTCAATCTCAAATGCTTAAAATGGCAGAAGACCTTATAATGCTTATCAGGGGAAACCAGGCTATCCCTTCCAAAAGAAAGAGATTTGTCCCCAGTAGTTTTGTCTGAACAGGAGTCTGATGACTCTGATGCATCTGAATAGGAAGATTTACAACCCCTCTCTGCTTTTGAGGATTCTGATGCAGAGGAATCTATCCCGTCAGCCTCTCCACCCAAGGACTTTTCCTTTGGGGAAACCCTACATACCTTAAGGGAGCATTTCCAATGGGAATGTCAGGACTACCCTCAGTCAAAAAAGAGACTCAGGGAATTCTTAGATCTTCCACAGCACAGACCTCTGGCTATTCCTCCTGTCTTGGATGTTATGGATGATGTTCTTATGGAGTCCAGTCTGACCCCTGACACCCTCCCTCCTGCTCCCAGGAAACCTGACAGGTACTATAGAGTCTCTGACTCTCACAAATTTATTTTCAAAAATCCTACTGCTGACCACAAGGTCATCTCTCAAGGACCTAAAGGAATCGAAGCAACTTTAGCTAAGAATCCCACCCCCTCAGATAGGGATTCCAGAGCATTAGACAGATGGGGTAAAAATGTATGCACCTCTGCTACTCTTGCTATAGCATTAAACTGTCAGTTCCATATGCTGAAATATCAGCAACATACCAAGGAACTCCTCAAACAAAAAAAATCTTCCTTCCCTGCTTGTGCAGAAACTAAAGAGTTACAAGACCTGATGCATTCTGCAAATCAAATAGCTAAGCACAGTTTACAATGTGCTTTTGATGCCCTAGAAGTATCTTGCAGGGCAGCAGTCACCGGTTCTGTACTTATAAGACATGCTTGGCTTAAGGAACAGACCTTGCCAGACCATGTCAGATCCAAATTATTGGACACACCCTTGCACATAGACAACTTATTTGGCACCAAAGCAGAACGGGTCCTAAAAAAAAATGGAAGAAAAAGCTAAGTCTATGCAGACAGTTAAAGACTTCTTACAGGTCCAGCCACCAAGGTTCAGTAGGCATTGCCCCACCAAGCACTGGTCCTTTCCTGCCCCCCCCCCCAGGTCAGCTCAGCCCAGACCCAGGGGAAGCAGGCCCCTCAGACAACAGCCCCAGAGAATGCAGAGATCTAAGCAATGGAGTTCCTCCTCTTCAAAACTAGGGAGTGCTAAGCCACCCCCTTATGGTAAGAACTCACAATGACTTTACACTTCCACCCCCTACCTCTGCCCACCTGCACTTGCCCCTAGGAGAAAAACTCTCTTTTGATGCAAGCAACTGGGCCACCATTAACGACGACCACTGGGTCCTCAACATAGTGTCCCAGGGATACAAATTTTATTTTCGCACTCTGCCAACCCCTAAAGGCCCCCCCCCCCAGTCTTCCCCCAAACCAGTGGGCAGAGGGTAAAAAGCAAGTCCTTTCCCTCCTCTCTATAAGGGCAATAGAGCATATTCCTGCAGAATAGTCAGGCCAAGGTTTCTACTCCAGACTCTTCCTGGTACCTAGAAAAGAGGGCACATGACACCCCATCCTTGACGTATCCATTCTAAGCACCTTTCTGGTGATACCAAATTTCAAAATGCTCACCTTTCAGCAGCTTTTTCCTATGCTTTCCAAGGATGCTTGGCTAGCCACCCTAGACCTAAAAGAGGCCTACCTATGCATCCCAATCAGGGAATCATGTAGGAAATACCTACGTTTCAGAGCAAGGTCACTGCACTTTCAGTTCTCTGCACTTCCCTTTGACTTATCCACTACTCCCAGAGTTTTCACAAAATGTCTTGCTCCCGCATTGCTTTCTGCAGGCAAAGAAATATTCAAATTTACCCATACTTAGATGACTGCCTGAGGCAGACAGTCAGGAGAAGCTGCTAAAGCACCTGACCTTTGTAAAAGACCTTCTGACCTCACTGGGGTATACTATCAATGTAAAGAAATCAAAACTAATACCCACACAAAAAATTGTATTCCTGGGAGCAAGCCTGGACACAGCATCCCAGATGGCATTCCTTACACCAGAAAAACAAACCTACCTGACAACCTACTTCTCTCAACTATCCACCAGGACCCAGTTATCCGCAAGGAAAATCCTGCAAGCTCTAGGTTCATGACATCTTGCATTCTACTCATTCCATATGCCAGACTGCATATGAGGAAACTACAATGGTACCTAAAAAGCCTTTGGTGTCAGCACTCTCAAGACCTGGAAACTCTTATACCAATGATACCTTGTCTAAAGAAAGATTTTCTTTGGTGGGCAGCAGCATGCTACCACAACAAGGAACTTCCCTTCTCACTACCCTATGCCACCCAGACCCTCACCACAGATGCATCAGACTATGCCTGGGGTGCACACCTGGATGGCAGGTGCTTTCAGGGCCAATGGAGCCCAAATCAAATACATCTGCACATCAACCAAAAAGAAATGTTAGCTGTTCAGCATGCCCTGACAGCTTTCAGACCCCTACTCTCCCCGGGGCCTCTGCTGATCAAAACAGACACCACCACAGTGATGTGGTGCATCAACAAGCAGGGAGGGACTTACTCTTATCCTTTGTGCAGGCTCGCCATGACCCTTTGGCACACGGCCACAGCCATGCAATTACACCTGTTAGCACAATTCCTGCCAGGCTCTCTAAACTCTCTGGCAGACAACCTAAGCAGAAACCTGATAGAGCCACACGAGTGGCAGCTAGACCAATGAACCTTCACCCTTGTAACCCAGAAACAGGGCACCCCGAAGCTAGACCTCTTTGCCTCCCACTCCAATCATAAGCTCAGCAAATTCTGCACCAGGGAACCTCACAGCAAGGCCTGGAAAGTGGATGTTCTATCCTTTCAGTGGGTAAACCTCTTGGTCTATGCATTTCCCCCTCTACCACTCATTTCAAGGGTACTGCTCAAAATAAGGGAGGAAAAACCGAGGACAATCCTGATTGCCCCAGACTGGCCACAACAGCACTGGTACCCACTGCTGGGCAGCCTGTCACCCCTGCCACCATGGCACCTGCCTCAGATCCCAACACTTCTGACCCAGAGGAATGGAGAATTCATGCATCCCCAATTGCAAGACCCTCAATCTGTCAGCCTGGCTTATTCCCTGACCTCTCCTCAAGCTGTCAGTCTAAGCAAACAAGTTCTTGATGTTATACATAAGGCCAGATGCCCCAGTACTAGAAAGTCTTATGCTGACAAATGGAAAAGGTTTTGCACGTGGATCCAGGCTAAGGGAGCTGGAATGGCACAACCCACCCTACCTCTCATCTTGGATTACCTGGAAGACCTAGTACACAAGGGTCTGTCCTTCTCTTCTATTAAAATTCATGCCTCTGCCATCTCTGCTCATTTCAGCACAGAGCCACCTCTTTTCTCGCACCCTGTCATTAAACAGTTCCTAAGAGGGGCTAACAACTTGAGGCTACCCAAAATAGCTCCTACCCCAGCTTGGGACCTAAATTTTGTGTTGGAAAAGCTCACCTTGCTCCCCTTTGAACCTGCAGCTTCAGCAGAGTTAAAATTTCTCTCTTGGAAGACAGCCTTGCTTATGGCCATCACTTCATCTAGAAGAGTATCAGAGCTACAAGCACTTATGGCTGTAGAGCCCTTCATCATTTTCCATGCTGACAGGGTCTCCCTCAGGACTAACCCATCCATCATGCCAAAAGTGGTGTCCAGTGTGGCTCTCAACCAATCCATTTACTTGCCCACCTTTTTCCCTAACCCACAATACAAGGATTCTGCACTCTCTAGATGTGCACAGACAGCTCAGATTCTACCTGGACAGGACTAAACCTTTTAGAAAAAAATGATCAGTTGCTAGTCAGCTTCACTGCAGGAGCAGAGGGCAAGGCCATATCCAAGCAATTTCAAAATGGATAGCACATTGCATCCATTTCTGCTACAAACAACATGGAAAACCTCCCCCCAAGGGGGTCAGGACACATTCCTTCAGAGCAACCTCCACCTCTGCAGCTTTCCTGAGAGGGGTCCCCACCAGGGATATCCTGGAGGCTGCAACATGGACTTCTGTTCATACCTTCACCAAGCATTACCACCTGCCTATCTTCTCCAAATCCAGGGCAGGCTTTGCTACTACAGTCTTGCAGAGCATCCTAGCCAGCCACCAGTCTTCTTGATTGCCTCCACCCTTCTCTTCAGTTTTGGGAATCAACCCAAATGTGATGACTGCAACAGTGAAACATGAAGGATATATTACAGTTGTATACACTTACCATAAATGTAGATGTACGAGTGTATTCACTGTTGCAGTCCTGTTTTCCCTCCCTCCATCCCCCTTATCTCTCTCTCTCTGTCTCTCCTTACAACAAATTTTTGGTATTTACTTTCTACTGGTGGTGTTCTTCCACCATGACCTAGCTCCTTATTGGGGGCTCCTGACAGGGCAAAAAAAACTGATGTAATGGCATCTGCTGCCTGTTTTTATACCACTGACGGCCTGACGTCAGTCCTGGAGTGACAGCAACTGATGCAGAAATACTAAGGCTCTGATATTCGGGCCAACTGAGGGCTACCCTGGCAGGGATAACCCAAATGTGATGACTGCAACAATGAATACACTTGAACATCTACATTTATGGTAAGTGCACACAACTGTACTTTCTGCCTTTTGAGTTCTGTCTTGCACACAACAGAAATTATTTTCCATCCATTCCATTCCCTTCCCCTTGTACACTGTTATGAGGAAGGTGGGGCAGCTGAGTTGTAGGGGAGCTCAAGCTGTTATATACAAAGGCAACTATTTTGTTAACGTATGCCATAGCACCCTTTGAATGCACAGTACTGCAAGTTGTTTTCCCTATCCCTAAGTGGGTTTTCTCTGGCTACTCCATTTTCAGCCTATTTTCCAAATACATACTAGTTGACTGGCCACACTAATCTAGCCTGTCATATGTATATACACTCATACATATGTATATGTTTGCATCAATATATATATGCATTGTGATCTCCTGAACTATAAACAGCAATGTACCATACTCTTAGTATATAAAGAAAGAAAAACAAACAAATGTCTGCCCCCTGCATCCATGAAAAACCTTAAATATTCTTATCCCCACTGTACTGTAATCCCTCTCTATTTAAATACACTTTTCAATCAAGCAGTGATTTAGTTAAACAATACATAAGATCACTGCCTCAATGAAAAATGCCATTGACTAAATGAGTCTCATCCATATGATGTGTACATAGGTAGTTTGTATTCACTCTTTGCCTTTTCCTTGTGACTTTGGTCATGGCTGAAAAGGGTCCATAGGTCAGCCCACTCACCTGACTGACAACTGAGAGATGAATGCTCCAATTCAGTGCATGTCCATACAGCCACACATGCATCAGCTTGGATAGAAAGAGATGTCCACTGCAGGCCCTGCCTACTCCGTCATCCTCCTCCCCACCCTCGAGGCACAGGAAGGATCCAATTTGCAGGGTTGACAGCAAGTCTCAGAAATGGCCAAATGTTTGATCAGTAGACTTTACAGTAATGTTTTGGTGGGTAAATATGCTGTACCTCCTATACACCTAGCGATGAATGATATGTAGGGTAATTGTGGCTTTGGGAAAGCTGGTTACATTTTAAGACAGTTTGACAAAAAAATAAAATTCAAGTACAAAGAGTGCAGCTGACCACTGTACTCCCAGAAAGGTATGTTTGAATCAGCTACTTGGTCCTACCAGGCTGGCCTTTTATAACCCTGGATGTGGTCCAGAATGTTGGCACTGCAGGCAGGCCCCTGTCCTTGTGCCACTGTCTTCATTTTTTGTAATACTTCCACACAACAGTTGAATGTAGTTCAGAGTTAGAACGTAAAGCACTGCTGGCCCCTGTGTCTGTACCACTCAAATGGCTTTTTTCCTTATTTAAACCCATCATTTGTTACGTACTATTAAGATGGTTGAATTATTTAAGCCGTATTGGCACTGTAAGACCAATTACATCTGTTGAAAGTTTTGCTGTCTCAAACTATTGAGGTGTAGCTTCTGTTGCAGGCCTAACAGACTCTGAGGGAAATTTTAAATCTGCGATTCTTTTAGAACTGTTGCATCAGTATGTGTATTTTTAAATTTGATACAAGGATGTAATTTTGCTGTTTTTCACAGAATTGTTCAACCTTGATTATTATAAGTGCCTGACTTCCTTTGATCTGTCTTCAACCTAGAGTGAAACAGTACAACGGCATATCCAAAAGGAGCTGTGGAGGATTCAGGATGTTATGGAGGGGCTGATGAAGAGCAATCCTTCTCGAGGGACAGACACTGCCAAACACAGAGGTCAGTCTTTTGTCTAATGTTCACAGTCTCACATGATTGGGTTTAGGTTAATTTTTGGCTCGTAAGATCTGTTAAAAAAATATGTTTAGTTGCCAGCAGATGGCAGTAGTACTTGCTGCAACAAATCAGTGAGCCTGCAGAAACTGATCTCTCACCATCTACTTTTCATATAGGTTGAGAGGTATGTAATACCCGTCTTCTCTTCACTTATGTGGTCTTCAGGAGAAACAGTTGGAATCCTGGTGTATGTCGTACAGGGTTCTGTGACTGTTTTTGTATCAGTCATTTCCTAGCTAAACATGTAGTCACATTATATGAACATAAGTGAAACTGACTCATCCATAATCATAGAACAGCTTAAAAGGGAGTCTATAGAGCAAAGCACTTGCATCTGTAGTCACCCATACATAATAGCATTTGAAGGTGTACATGTATAGGTATTTTAGATAAAACAATACATTTTCACAGTAGGAGTCACTCCTGTTGCTGCATAATTCCTTAGCTATAGAAAGTAGCTGTAAATGGATGCTTGCCATCTGGTCTGACTTTCAAATCGTTCATATATCAACATCACAGAGCTGGTCTTTTCACTTCGTCCAGAACATTGGTTGATGGATAGCTTAAAAGGAAGAGCAGCTTACAATGATTAGCTTTTGCCACAAGAAGTGATCAGCCTCAATGCCACTCCGGGATATAGAGAGATAAAGCCTTAACTATGACCCAGCTGACCTGGGCTTGATTAGCAGCTCAGATGACTGACTCAGCAGGAGGGAAGGATTGGCATGCTTGTTGTGGGATGATGACGCTCACTGGTGACACTCTCTAATGGGAGGCATGGTCCATAGGTTCATAGGTAGTTACTAGGCTATCGGCCCAAGGGCCTACGTAAGCCTAGCCAACAAGGTTCCCTGGCTTACACCACCCAAGAAAGTTATTTTCCTGTGCCACTGTCAAGCAGAGACACAGAAGTGATCCCCAGGGTGTATTTCCTATTTCCCATCCACTCATCAAGATTTTTCTTGAAGAGTGCTCATGAAGAACTATGCTTGACATAGATGGTTAGCCTGTTCCAGAGTATGGGAAGTCTCTGAGACAGGAATCTATCCCTCCAGCATGTCCTGTTTATTGTGGTGACAAAGTTTAGGTCCCTAGAGCGTGTAGCTCAGAGGGATTGGGATTTCTTTAGGTGTAGCATGTCCAACAGCTCTGGGTTTGACATAGCTTTATATGTTAGGCAGAGATCACCACAGAGTAGGCGATATGCTATGGAGTAAAGCTGGAGTTTTTTGAGGCGGTCAGTGTAGGGCATCTGTTTGAGGCCACTAATCCTCTTTCTGAGGTACTTCTGTGGCCTTTCCAGCTGCTGCAGATGTCTTGTGAGGTACATTCCAAAAGGGGCGTTGTACTCTATAATGGGATAAATGAGTGTCGAGTAGAGGGGAACAATGACCTCTTTTTTCCTGGATGAGAACCCTTTTATGATGAGGTGTGCCACTTAGAAGGACTTCCTGACTACTGTGGCAATGCGACTATCAAAGGAGAGACTACTGTCCACCTGGGTCCCAAGGTCTCTTATCACACATTCGGTGTTAAGTAGATTGCTGCCTATGTGGTAGTTCATGGGTACAGAGTTTTCACCAAAGGGGATGACACTGCACTTTTTGGCATTGAGCTTGAGGCCATGGCTCTGACACCAGGCATCTGTCTCAGCGAGGCCCTTCTGTAGGATGTCCACATCATTTGGGGACTTGACTATGGCTCCTAGTTTGCAGTCTTGTCCTTAGATGCATCGAGCAAGTGTGTGTGTGTGTGTGTGTGGGGGGCAGAGAAAGGGAAAAAGTGGGTAGCATATATAACATTTAAAAAAGATGCCAGACACAGGTACAGACAGCTGAGCCCCCAGGATGTCGATCTACAACCAGCCCCAGGAACACTAGAGGAAGTCTGGGGAGGGTGTTAGGAAGATACTGGTAGACCTGGTGTGAATGTAGGGTATTGATGGCTGGGCTGGTATAAATGAGGTCCAAGGAGCCCCAAAAATGAATCAGTCTCAAGTACTTTTGTTTTCTGGACCATCTAAGTAAGTTCCAGAATTCTAAGTATCCAGTTGCAAGTCTTTTTTTTTCTATCTTTTTTGCATTATTTGTAGACTGTTATGAAATAGTTGTGAAGGTTTTTATTTCGACTGTATGACAAATTTCTGTGGCTCACAAAATCCCAGAGGGAGAATGGGCTCAGCCCCTTCATTCCTCTCCCTCCCCTTGTTAGGTCCTCTACTGCTGGGACTGCTAACTGAAGCACAGTTGTGTGGTTCATAAACTGGCAGGGCTCCCTTCCCTCTGTACCACACAGCAGACTATTATGCTTTCTAGGATCTTACAAAAATGATTTTTTAGTGATCTCTCACTGGCCTTTGTTTCAAAGGTGTGTAGAGTTGAAAAAAGACTGGCATGAAAAGTCACCCAAACGAAAAGTTTGTGATTGTTAAGAAATTAACTATCATCAAGAAAGCTGCAACCTTTCCCCTGCATTGTGTGACATCAGGTTGGTTCTACTTTCTAAAGCTGAAGTGGGCAAAGCCATCAACACCCAGGACAGAAGCTTTTCAGTTCCCAAAAAATATCCTAAAAAAACAATTTGATGATTTGTAATTCACTGTAATTTTGATAGACACAGATGTGTGTTTATAATGTGCATGAATATGTACATATGTATGTGTGTGTCTGCGTCAGGGTTGCCAGATTTCCGACTGGCCGGGTAGGGACAAAAAAAAGAAAACGGTCTTTCATGCTAAGTGAGGACCAAAAAACCCTTCATCAAAGAAAGTAGGTAGGCCATCATAGGTATTTTTGGAACAGCAGAGTCTTTGTAAATATTTAAATGCAGCCCCAGCTAGTATTTCTCTTTCTTCTTCATGATACCAAAAGATAATTCCTCATTATCCAGTCTTGCCACCTCACAAAGAAATTTGGGATGTGATGGTGTTTAATTAGAGGTTTTGCACTTCTCCTTTTCTGCTATTCAAGGTTTTGAATTGCATAACTTACATAATACAGTGCCAGGGTTATTACTCTAGTAGGAATAAGCAAAAAAATCACATTTGTATAGTAGAAGACACCACCTGTTTGCTTCCTGACTCATATGAAACAATATTTTGAAGCTTGTCTCCTCTGCTAGCACATTAGGAAAACATAAAAATAAATGTTCATATGTTGTTGATGCTTCCATAAGGTTAGCAAAGACTGTAGTAAGTGAAAGGAGTACGATGACATTGTTGGCTGAGTGTGGTAAAGGAATGAGAGCATTTTGGACCCTTGCTTGAGAGTAGACTTTTGCCATTGCAGCATTAACACTTAGACTCATTTAGTTAGGACTTAGTGAGGACCAAAAAGAAAAAAAACCCACAAAAAAACGGTCTTTAAACATGGGGCTACTTCTGTTTAATACGGAACATCAGGCAGTTCCGCATTAAACACAAGTAGCTCTGTGTTTACCAATTTTTGATTGGCCAATATGCCAGTATATGAGCCAATCAAAAAACTCGCAAAAGGGAGCTGTGTTTAATGTGGAACTGCCTTATGTTCCGCATTAAACACCAGCAGCTCTGTGTTTAGCGATTTCTGATTGGCCCGTATGCCGGTATACGAGCCAATCAAAAAACTTGCAAAACAGAGCTGTGTTTAATAAGGAACTTCCTGATGTTCCGCATTAAACACAAGCAGCTCCGTGTTTAGCGATTTTTGATTGGCCAATATGCCGGTATACAAGCCAATCAAAAAAAAAAAGTGGACGGCTGTTTCGCCGGGATTTAAACCGGCAGTGCAGGACTCTGGATAGGGCTGCTGATCCCGGGACAGTCCTGCTCAAATAGGGACGTCTGGCAACCCTGGTCTGCATGTGTGTGTGTGTGTGTGTATGTGTGTGTGTGTGTGTGTGTGTGTGTGTGTGTGTGTGTGTGTGTGTGTGCGTGCGTGAATATATATGTATTAAGTTTTCCATTCAAGTGCTGTAACTCAAGAATTATCAGCTGCGATGTTCAGAAATGAATTTTTGAATGTTGCTATTTAAGTGTATGAGACTGTAGTACAGTAGGGATCTGGGAATCAGCACTGCAGTGGGAAAACAGCAGTCTCAGAGTTGGTATATGTGGTTAGCAGGGGGTGTGGGGAGGGCAGGGAGCTTGTTCCCCTCCGACAAAATAGTTTTTATTTTTCTTCAAATCATTATGATTCAAGGTTTTGTTTATTTGAATCTTTGTGATTCCAAACAGTTTTCATTTATGTCTTAGTGTTTGAACTTTGTAATAGAGGTTGAGGTCTCTAGAGTGGGTGTTTCTGCCACTACTGGACCTACAAATGTGTAGAAGGTCAGAAAGGATGGGGTCATTAGAGGCTCTGTATGAGAGGTGGAGATCTCTCCTTAGCAGTCTGTAGGACATCGAGAAGAGGGACAGGGATTTAAGGCAGTCAGAGTAGCTTTTGTGATTTAGCCACTTGATTTTCTTGAGGAGAAAATGTTGGTCACTCTAGCCGAGTGAGGTGCTTGGTAAGGTACATACCAGCTGGGGCGTTATATTCACTGATTGGCTTTGAGTGCAGTGGAGTGATTACCTTCCTAGATTTGGCTATTTTGTGCTGCAAAAGACTTCCTAAAAGTAGTCAACATGTGGTCTCTGCTATGTTCGTTCGTGGCTCATTTCATAGAGCCTACTTTGAGCTCACTGTAGAGAGTTTTTACATTAAGGAGTCTTGGGACTGCATAATATAAGGTGGTCTGGTCTCTCTGAGTAGGGAATAACACATGAAGGCTGTAAGTGGAATTTTTGCATTGGCCAGAGGGCTAAGTTTTCTCATAAGTCAGTTTTTCCTGCTTCTATAAATTTAGCACATTTGTGGTATGCTGCTTGTTACACACTGGGTTTTAACAGTGCCCAGTGTAGATGTAGGCACCTAGAATTGTCATTATCCCTATATAACTACCCATGAAACTTCAGTACTCAATTTATGTGCTGGTAGATTAGCTATGTATTCGGAATTTAGAATACGTGACATCATTTCTTGTTAGCTCAGTACAATTTTGAATATCTTCTGATTGCCTTTTTTCTAGGGTGGCTACTTTTACCTCATATCTAGTTTTGCTTGATTTAATTAGAGCATAGATTACTCTGTTAGCCTTAGCAACAGAGTTTTTTGGCATTGGCTGAATTAGATTTGTTTTTACATCCAATCAGCCTTTTTATTTTATTGTAGCACCTGTTTATATTAGGATTTCACCATAAAGATTTATTCTTAAATGTGTGGTTACATTTATTTCAGAGGGGGGACATATGTTTCTATGCAGGTTTTTTTTTTTTTTTTTTACGTGTTCATAGAAATTGATGGTGAAGGATTTCACATTTGTAGCACGGTCCTCAGGGTGGAAAGGAAAGTTGAATTTTAAAAGGTAATCACTCCGCTTTAATAGATTTGCCTTGGTATAATGCCTGAATAACAAGTTATTGGAAAATGCTTCCAGATTGACTAACGGTCTGATCTGACTAAGGAGGGTGTTACAAATGTACGGAAACAAAGCTGTCCCATATTGTTAAGCATTAAGCCCAAGAGTTTGCCACCCCATCTTTGGGGTACAGACTAGCTGGCCCAATCAAGTTGTGTTTATGAAGTCCAGAAATATCTGGGCATACATGTTTGTGGAAGTGGAAGTTTCACATTTAATGGACTGGTATTTGAAGTCTCCGTAACAGAATATTGCTTGAACAAATGTTTCCATGTCAGATATAGGAGTCATGGGCCAAGGGGTGTCATAGAAGGTGTCCTATAGTTGGCAATAATGTGATATGGATTTTGTGAATGGTAAGTTGGGTATGGAGATGTTCCAGGTCATTATCCTGCTTAACAAGTCTGGAAGTGTAATTCTGTTGCACGACTATGTAGACACCACTGCCTTTAGTGCTTTCATTCTGTATGGTAGGCATTGACATCTTGCACTGTTGGGGTGATCTCAGTATTCTTGAAAAAGGTCACCATGATAGTGTATATATTGATGCATTCTAGGTTATGGAGTGTCTGCAGAAGGTATAGTTTTCTGTTTAGTTTTCTGGCATTTAGCAGTAGTAGCTTCATTTTTCCCAGTTTAATTTAGCTATGTTGGAAGCATTTATAGACTGACTTTGCAAAAAAAAAGGCACCATGAATTGATAAGGTCTTTGCCAGTGTATGAAAGCCTTGGAGTGACATTCCTGGCAAAGCAGTTAGGACATGTAAACTAAGCCCTCCCAGGAAGATATATATTGTACCCCATTTGAGTAATGCCAGATGCTAAGCCAATTGTTTCAGTCATTTCTTGTTTATATTATGGTATCATTCTAGGTGATGCCAAAATACTGCTCAGGACTAGGTTCATACCTGCTTCAAACACATCTTTTGAGAGCTCCATCATACTTATCTTCATATAGTCCGGGGAGGTATGCATCAGGTCATTTACTCCCATGTGTACTATGACTGAATCATATGTGTACTTATGATGTGAGGACTTGAGTGCATGTGCTATGTGGCAAATACTAGTTCCTAATAGGCAGCTGTCCGAGACCCTCTCTTTGCTCAGCCTGATGAATTGTGCATCAGTGTGTCTTACAATGGAATCTTCTGTGACTAGGGTGCTTGGCTGTTTGGAGATTTGCCTTATGAGCTTACAAGTTAAGACCCCATGAGTATAAGTGCATGCTTTGTGATGGGTGCTGCTAGAACTGAGTGTTTTCATGGTTGTTGAGAGTACTTGTTGCTATGTTTGCATTTGGAAAAGGAGGAAAGGCCTTCCAGGTCATAAAGTAATCCTGCTGGATGGTGGAGAGAACCAAGGTGTCTGGTGATCAGCCGCCAAACTGGGAGAGAAGGAGAAAGTCTGAGGGTCAAGGGGACCTGGCTGAGAGGAAGGGAGGGCAGATATTCAGATAACTGTAGATTTGTCAGGAAAGGAAGGCTTCTGTGTCCTGTGTGTTTTCGTAGGCTTGTCTGAGAATACTTCCCTAGGAGTCTTCCTACCTTTGGAAGACTGTCTAGGTTGCCTATGCAAAAAAACAGTCTTACTAGGGTAGTTCCTCTGAAACTTGAGACTAGGGGAGACAAAGATCTGCTTCTAATCTTTCATCACCTTACCTTGCTCCTGTAAGGTCTTAAAAAGGTCAGGTAAAGCAGTATCAAACAACTTTTGGTTATCCAAGGGAGCATCCAGAAGCTTTTTTTGATATCATCTGGCAAGGCATGAAGGCAAAGCCAGGAGTAGTGCCTCATCACAAAGAAAGAGACAGCAGCTGTAGAGAATGCATCTGTTGTATCATGACTACATTTGATGACGTGACTGGCAGCCTGAGAGGTGGAACTGAACAAGGAGAGAGTTTTGAGGCTTTAACCTCAGAGTCAGGCATATCAGAAACAAGTTTCTCAATCTAGGAAAGAAGGAGGAGTATGTACCTAGTCATATGAGTCTGGTAATTGATGGCCCTGAAGGCTAAGTTAGCAGAAGTGTTTACCTTTTTATCAATCCTTTCAGTGGCTGCATAGCTGGCCTTAGGCATAGGCCAACTAGGCAGCTGCCTAGGGCGCCGATCTAGCAGGGGTGCTTTTCCAATATTTATTTAGTGTAGGAAGACCAGGATGGGAGCACTGGATAGTGTGGTGGAGGGGGGTGCCATGGAGCCCTTTTGCCTAGGGCACTAGTTCACCTAAGGCCACTCCTGAGTGGCTGTACTGTCCTTATCTGAATGTAGGAGTATGGAAGAAGGCAACAACATAGAAGGCTTATCAGTAGAAAGAAATCATGGCAGGATCAGAATAAGGGCATTTATACAGCATCCGTCACCTTATAAAACTTATCAGGTTTCTTAGGAGCTGTAGGCTGAGAATTTGGTGCCAGGAAAGAAGCAGAAAAAGTAGCCAACACAGGGGGGGACAACTAAAGGTTTAGGAGAGTCCAGCTGTAACAGTGTATAATACCTCTTCTGTATGTCTGAAACTTGAGAAATATCCCGTTTGAAATGCTCCATCATGAGCAGGAGAATCAGGAATGACAAATTCCTCCTCCTCAGATCCATAATCCAAAGGAGAATGTAACTGGGAGGAACAGGCTAAGGAGTCAGCCTCAGAATCAGAATCCCTGTCGAAGACTCTGTGTCCCAAGCCCTTTTAGGGGTACAGGATTAAGGATGAGCAGGAACTGCAACCCCCCTGAGGAGGCTTTAATGCCACCAAGGAACTGAATAAGCCTTGAGTAAAGTCCTGCCATTCCTTTTGTGGATCCCTTGGAATAGATACCACATGCGCAGTCTTTTTACTTTTCTTCATAGGGGCATCCTCTCTGAAAAATCTTGGATGCTTGGACCCCTGCCTAGATTCAGTCAAGGTACCTAGTACTTCTTCCTGTACAAGAATTTGTGGAATCCCCTTAGGCCCCTCTTAAATTATCAGCTGTGGTTCTTCCTCAACGTTTGCAGCAGACATTTGCAAGGCTTCAAAGGATGTGCAAGAAGCAAGTTCTATAATGGCTTCCAAGAAGGTCACGTCAGAGGAAACCAAATGTAGCACCAGGCTGTCCTCTGGGTTCTCACAAACCTCAAGAGAGACATCTGGTGGGGACTGGACAGCAGCAGTCTCAGGACTAGACTCCTTGGCCTTCTTCTTCAGCAGTGGCTGTACATTGGGGAAAGTGGATTCTGCAGTGGTACCTTGGGCCAAAAGCTTGAGACATTGGTTCACAAGGTAAAGGTAAAGGTAAGAAAGGTAACTACTTAAAATCTAGAGAACAAAAGCTTGACAGATGAAACACTGTGTGGTTATGGGATGCACATAAGTAAAATAGGCACCCATGATGTCAGTCTTTATGGGAAACCTGCCTCCCACACTGATATTTCCTTTTCTTGGATGACTTGCAACCTAGTAAATAATAAAAGGAAAAGAAAAACAAGAGCCCCAACTGTACTTATCTGATAAATGTAGGCTTGATAAAACCAGCACAGCAAAGGATGTTCAGACTGACGTGCAAAAGCATTCTGACTAGCAGCAATGAAGCTCTAAGTTGGGAGCATATGTACGTCACTTTTATGCCTTACGCTTGTGGGGGGAGCATATGTTTGTCATACAATGCTCCCTAGGTAATAAAGGCTTTGGTATACTGCCCGGACATTGGGCTATCCTTGGTAGGAGAGCCCAGAGTGGTAGATACTGCAGCAGTGATATGAAAGGACATCTACAGCTCTCACACACTGTATCACTTTGCTTAAGAATTATGTGGTTGTGTGGATACATGAAACAATTGCTACATTGTCGCAGGATGCCCATTTCCACCAAACTGTGTACAGAGATGGTAGGAAAGGGCATATTTATATCTCCAAATGCATATTGTGTGACTTACAAGGGGGTACAGGGGAGGTTTACAATTGGGTGCTATGAGAGTAAAGACTACCATCTAGGTATGAACTCACGAGACAGTACTCCAAGTGTAAACCAGTTGCTTGTTGCCCAGCTAAGGACTGAGGAAAATTCAAAGGTTGGTTTTACAGGGAAAATTGAAAATCTACATACCTGCATCTGTTCAAGGTAGAGCTAGCTAACCGCTGCTTTGTATCATAGATGAAACAGCTAATGACTTTATACAGGCTGAGTAGTTTTCCCTAAAATCACCTTGGCACAAATTTTAGAATCTCTGCAGTAGGCTAAAAATAATGCTTCCTTAGGACTAGACAGCATATTAGGCTACATTCTTATCAGTGATAGGAATGCACTGTCAGAGTCTATTCTTAAACTAATCAGTCTCAACCTACTCTCAGGAATTGTGCCTGAAGCATGGAGAGCAGCCACTATGAATCCTCTATGCAAATACAGCCCTTGTGCAGATCTGTGCTATAATAGGTCCATCAACCTCTCCAGCCTTATATATGCAAGGCCATGAAACATATTGCAGCAGAGCTCCTCTATGCAGACATAGACAACTTAACTGATCTAGACCTCAGTCAGTTTGGTTTTGTGAAGGGTAGGCCCTGTCTCCTAATCCTATCATCTTAGAAAAAGTTACAGAGGCTGTGGAAAGTGGTCACAAAATTCAAAGGATCATAGGAAATATAAAGTTACTAGACTAGAGGCCATGTGTGCCTTCCCAGTAACAACTCTGAGGTTCTCTCAATCTTTTCAATGATGACAAGGGCAGTATGTATTTTAGAGCATCCATCCAAATGTCTAATCAATGTTTGAAGGCAGACAGGGAATCACAGTGCTTGACATTCAAGGGGAGACACTGGGTGATTAACCTGTCTTCCATTTGGTTTTATATATTCCCTGATATAGATTGAGATCTCTTGTTCTACTAATGGCTACACTATTTGACACACTGAGACAAAGGTCTGGATAATGGGATGCCTGAGGGAATTTAAAGCAAGGCATGGGTCTCTCCCCAACTCCCCACAGAGTCTATAGGACAATGAGTGCAGTGAGAATGATAATAGCCTTGCCTGATTTCTAAGATTTTTGAGGCCTGATATTCTTTTAGTTTAGGAACCTTTGTGGTCTTTTGATTTTTTTCATATTTCCAGTAAGACGCATGGATTTAATCAAGTGCAGAGCACAGGGAAATAATAGCTCTCTTGGTTTTGGAAGAGATGCCCTTGGCGATTTAGTTCTGATATTCAGGACTTCTGAGTATGATTACTACACGGTGATTACACTGCTTAGTTTGACCTGTCTAAAGTTTTTGACACTATCCCCCATGGTATTACTGAAAATTAGACAATTTTAATGCAAATTCCTGTGCTAGCTGCTAGATTGCTAATTGGTCATCGAACAGATCTCATGTTGTGAAAGTTGCTGGTATTCTCTATGAGTGTAAAATTTTAACTACTAGGTTATCATAAGATTTGTGCTGGATCCTGTCCTGTTTGTCATTTATTTAGCAGACATGCAAGCCAGTACCCTAGAAGTGTGTTTGATCAGGTGTGTGATGGCTGGCAGATGGGCACTGTTATCCGCTGATAATAATCAGCTATAGCACAAGGTGGAATATGCCCATACCAGATGTACTGAAAATGGTCCAAACTAAATACAAACTAGTGCAGCAGAGTAGCGTTTGTCAAAAAAGCTGTTCCCACCTCATTTGTTATAAATGGTACTCATCTTTAGACAGACACAGTCACAGAGCGACCTGGGTACTTACGTGGACAACACCCTCATTTGGTCATGTTCTCATCATAGTCAATTAATCCTGTTATATGGCCTAGTTGATTTCCGAAGGAATGTCCTTAAGAGCCAAAGAAGTTACCCTAATATTGTAATTTTCCTTTGTCAGACCAATCTTTGAATTCACTGCCCCTGTAGGTATGTACAATTCCCAGTATATTATTTAGCTGGTAACACTAAAAATTTCTAATTGAAAAATGTAAAGCCTGAAGTCCTTAACTATCTCCATAGATTACTACAAATTTCCTTATACTGAGTTGGCTGTCAGCTGTTCCAAGATTATCTGCCTCTTACATTTTGAGCCATGAAAGATCCAATCCTTTCTTATTTACAAAACTATTCCATTACCAAAAAACACTGGCACTAAAGAACTAAATGCACACCAACAAGTAGACAAGACTTGGTAGAGCGAAAGGTTCCTAACTCAACGTATTCCCAACCTTAGAAATAAGTTACCACTCAAAGTCAAGCAATGTATTGATATGGCTACCTTTAAGGCTAGTGCTGATATCTGGATGGGTAGGTAGAAATTTGCATCAGTGTCATCGTGTGTGGCCTCTGCTCGATTTGGGAAGTGAGCCCTATTAACTGTTCGGCAAGCATGACAAGAAACTTTGTGTGCTTACTTAAAAGTGTATATTTCTGGGCATCTTATGGTCCCAAGGTCACTTGCTTCCTGTTGTTCCTGTGCTTTAAGTTGTTGTTGTTTGTCTTTTCGGCTTTTCCTGGTTAGGGGTCGCCACAGCAGAACTCCGGTCCGCTAATGATTGGCAGACAGTTTTATGGTGCCGAGTTGCCAGCCCGACGCCCAACCTTCAGCGAAGGCACGTCCATTCACGCATGTCTTTTTGAGGCCACTCGACCATGGAGAAGGACATGCAGACTCCACACAGAAGGCACTCCAGCCGAGAATTGAACAGGAGAACTTCTTGCTGTGAGGCAACAATGCTACCACTGAACCACCGCGGTTGTTCCTGTGTTTTATGTAATACTCCTTTTTTGGTTTAAGCATCGTTTAACAAATTATTTTGTGATGAGATGACAGCAAATGCTGAATCTTTCCAGAATTAGATAGATATAGTGTGCTGCTCATCTTTAGCCATACTGTTTTGTGAAACAAGTTAAGTGGATTAAATGTCATCCACCAAAGAACAGGTGTTAGTAACATGATGGGAACCGTCTGTCTACATGTCTATCAATAGAACAGAGCTGTGAAAACAGGTTACAGGAACCATCGCCTTTTCAATCCTACCTGCTAAGGAAAATTCCTTTTAAGTGTTTTAAGGTAGGTCAGATTGTTTGGGTTGTCAGTTTAGGCACTTTTTGACTCACAGCAGAAGTGATTTTTTTTAATTATTTCCCTAGTATCAACTAAGTTATCCCTAAGTTCTCCACCAGATTCCAAAGTAATACCTCCATAAATGCAACTAGTATTAAAAAGTCAGCTACCCCTGTCTGGTGCAATGTCAAGGTCTCTTGTTTTGGATTTAATTTCTGGAACATTTTTTTTTATTTTGCAAACATTTAAATGTTGTGTTTTATGCTAGACTAAATTTGCAAGATTATCAAACATTGTATTAGGACTGCTGTGACAGGCAACAGAAAGAATTTATGAATTTCTCCAATCTTTGCCTTCATTTAGGCAACCTATGTTTCACAGTAGAAATGGGGTCTCTCTCTAGACATTTTTTGCAAGGTCTACAGACGGGTTCCAGGTTAATATAGTTATTTATATATAGATATTATCACAAGCAAAGTTGTCTTCCATGCAGTAAAATAAAACCTGACATAAAAAATATAACCTAACATTCTCTTTCTAATCTAAAAAGTAAAACAAATATTTAGGAAATCCAAATTGTTGTTAGTGTTTTAAGCCGTACAAATAAAATCATCCTAAAAGATAGGTAGACCAATACTTACTTTGCCCTTACTTCAGATGAAGGCATCCATACAGAGTGTACAGGGCTGCTGCAGATTTGCTGCTTATGCAGTACATTCTATGTCCCTGGTCGCTGGTGGTGTGTCTGGAGGTTTACTATCTCTATTGATCATCCCCATGATAATTATTTCAATGGCTTTACATATAAGACTAGTGAGACTTATGGATCTGTATTTTCCAGGATCTCTAGATGGCACACTTTTGTGCAGAGGGATGACTGATGTTCTTCGTATTTCACTGTTGCAGTCATTACATTTGGGTTATCTGCTTGCAGTAGCCCTCAGTTGGCCTGATTAACAAAGTCTTGGGTCCTGTGCCGGATACTGTCCCTTCTTCCATTACGTCAGATCGTCAGGGGTATAAATCATGCAGCTGACATCATTACATCAGTTTTTCTTGCCGCACGGTGTCCGAAGCAGAAGCAGTTCGCAAGTGCCAGTTGGCCGAATCCTGAAATTTTCGTTTTCGAGTCTCAGAACCAAAGTCTTCAACTAAAGCTAAGTCCCCCTGTTGGGGAAACTTTTTCTTGCTCCTTACCGATGTCAGTAAAAGTTAATTATTGCATTACTTATGGAAAGCAAATACCTCACAAAGATTTTCATTCGTACTGTATTCCTTGCCTGTGCCCTGACCACAACGTACCTTGCTGTTGGTTTTGTGCTTTATTTAATCAGTGCACTATCCGCTGTCGGCATATTTTTGCCTCTAAATATTTCGGTTCTCAGTTTAATTATCCAGAAATGTTGTCAGTTAGCCATCCGACTATCGGGATTCTGAAAAAATCCTGCAAAAATAAAGACAGAGACAGGCCGCATAGGTCCAAAGCTGCCGACGACACTTCTCCTAAGCCAGTCGCCAGTTTGCCAGTACTCAGTGAGGCGATTTTGCAGCCCCTGATACCCGCTACTTCTGATTCGCAGGCCTCTACTGAGACCCATTCGGAGTCTGGTATGCCACTAGATGCTTCAGCTGTGGAACCTGCGGATGTCTCTACCTTGGATGTGTCCGGAGCCGCTGTGCAGGCACCGGCTTCTGAGGGTATATTCAAGCCTACGGACTTGCATATTAAACCAGTGCCTCCTTCATCATTTAGGCCTAAATCTCGAACCATGCCTAAGAAATCGATGCCCAGGCCGCATGCTCAGGCCTCTATGCCTAAAGAACAAATGATAAGAATGGCTGAAGATCTTATAACTTTTATCATGGGAAGCCAACCTCCCCCTTCTAAGAGACCTGGGGCTGAAGTTGTTTATGAATCTTGTGACCAGGATTCTGATTTTTCTTATTCTTTTGATGATCTGGATTTGTCCTTATCTACTTATGAGGATTCTGATGCAGAGGACTCTGTTCCCACTGCTTCCCCTCCAGAGGATTTTTCTTTTGGTGAAACCTTACATGCTCTAAGGGAGCATTTCCACTGGGAAAGCCAGGATTTTTCTGATTCAAAAAGTGGCTTAGGGATTTCTTACTCCTGCCTCAGCATAGGCCTTTAGCTATACCTCCTGTACTATACATTGTTGATGATGCCTTTTCGGAATCTAGTTTGGCCCCTGATTCTTTGCCTCCTGCTCCCAGAAAACCTGACAGATATTACATGGTTCCTGATTCTCACAAGTTCCTTTTTAAAAATCCTGTTGTGGATCCAGAGACTATTTCACAGTGATCCAAGGGCATTAAATTTCTGGTGCATTGTTATTGACATCTATTAAATCCATGAAGGCTAATAACCAAGGTTCCCACAGCTACTCATTCATTTACACTTACCTTATAGCCAATTTGTCATTATTATTCATGACTTTTAAGTGCTTTTAAGTCATCAGCAGAATAAATAGAGGGATCCAGCAGTAATTTCTGCAAAAGCAAGAAAAAGAAAGGGAACTTTTACTGCTGGAACCTCTATTTATTGGCACAGAACAAAGGATTTTAGGTCAGGGGGTGGAGGAGTTAAGTGGACTGTAACTGGACACAACAGCTTGCTTGTATAGAAAATCGGCTTGCTATGAGAAGAAAGTACAGAGTGACTTACAAGCTGATTTTCTCCGAAAACTCTAATATAACCACTACGTAACTCTAAGCTGAAAATTAAGCTGACAAGGTAACTGACAGAGTTCAGTTACTTTTTCAACTTAATTTTCAACAGTGGAGTTACTATCTGACTGCAAAGTTAACTGAGCTGGGAGAAGACACTCGGGGTTGACATAATGGAATTCTTATCTTCTCATGGCACGCTCGGTGTCAAGCACAGAAGTGCCATGAGGAGGTACTCGGGGTTAATGAGTTAAAAGATGTGTTTTAAAATACCATGAACCAAGTCAGGAAGCTACCAGCAGAATATTACCAATGAACACAACCAAAAGAACTCGCTGGTTAACGGACAAAGAAGTGATTAATAAAAACTGGAAATAGGTCCAAAAACAGGCTAGGAATACTACGATTCAAGTAAAAGCATTAACGTCTTTATTTTCTCAGTACGTTTTCGTCTCATTAGCTAAATGACTTCATCAGATACAAAAGACACAAAACCAATCAGTTTATATAACTTACATATTATAATTAATTGTGTTAAAACCAATCATTTATTAAAATAAATTTAAAACCATCCAATGTATTCCTTTAAGGAAATATTCTCATGAATAATTCATCTTGTCCTTTCATGACATTATGTAGGAATCCGGAATTTTATTTAAAAAAAAAGCCTCATTAAATACTAACTAAAAATGCTCTGAGGTGTGTGCGGAGTGATTACAGTACCTAAAGTTAAAGTTCTAACTTTAGGTACTGTAATCACTCCGCACACACCTCAGAGCATTTTTAGTTAGTATTTAATGAGGCTTTTTTTGAAATAAAATTCCGGATTCCTACATAATGTCATGAAAGGACAAGATGAATTATTCATGAGCATATTTCCTTAAAGGAATACATTGGATGGTTTTAAATTTATTTTAATAAATGATTGGTTTTAACACAATTAATTATAATATGTAAGTTATATAAACTGATTGGTTTTGTGTTTTTTGTATCTGATGAAGTCATCTAGCTAATGAGACGAAAACATACTGAGAAAATAAAGACGTTAATGCTTTTACTTGAATCGTAGTATTCCTAGCCTGTTTTTGGACCTATTTCCAGTTTTTATTAATCACTTCTTTGTCCGTTAACCAGCGAGTTCTTTTAAAATACCATGTTTCTTGCGAATTCTGCCTTCTGGATTATTACTATTTTCTCAGTTTTTGGTTCTTGTTTAGCACTGAGAGATATCCCTCCTCCTTCCAATCAAATGTACCTGCTTCCTCCTTTCTTACAGGGTCTCATCAACCAGAGCACCATAGAACTGGTGCCATACCAACATCTAGGAAGAGGTTTTTATTCAAGACTTTGTAGTAAGAACAGTAGGTACTAGATTTATCTCACCTCAACTCCTTCCTGAAGGTATCATCCTTCAAGATGCTATCACTGTAAACTCTCCTTCCTTTCATCCTCCACCTTGCCTATCTGGTCTGTCTTGATTGGAAGGATGCATATCTGCACATCCCCATTCACCCCACCTGCAGAAAATTCCTCAGGTTCTCTGCCTTTTCATCGCACTTTCAGCTCTCTGCTTTACCCCTTTGTCTTATCTACCATTTCAGCCTTTGCCTTTTGTGGAACTTACTGTATACATTTTTTTTCTTACCTGCATGATCGCCTTATCCAGGATACCTCTCAGGACAACCTATGCCTATATCTTATCTTTCACTTCTGGAAAGATTTAGTCTCTGAAAATCTTATCTAATATCTCCCCAAGATCTAGTTTTCTTTGGTTGCAGAATGGTTACTTGGCTGATGACAACCTTTCTCCAGCAAGATACAGTACAGTCCCTTTCCACCTTCCTCCAATCCATTATTTCCCTTCAAATTACTATAAAAATAGAGATTATAAGAACTGTGGGATACATAGCAGCAACCATTCCAATGGTACCTTTGGGCAAGCTACACATGAGAGAGATCCATCAGTACCTGAAATCTCTATGGTTTCAGCACTAGACTTCCAAATCACAACTCTTGCTCTTTCTGAAGAAAGAGTTATACTGATGGAGAGTGCAGACCCAACTAAATCTGGGCCTTCTGTTTTTCCCACCCACTCCCAACTAGGAATTACACACAGATGCATCAAATCTGGCTTGGTGAGCCTGGACAGTCTTTTCATCATTCAGGGCCACTGGTCTGCCATATAGATGAGAGATCACATCAGTTTCAAAGAAATGAGTTCTGTTATTTGAGTCCTTCAGGTGTTTTCTCACATTTGTTAGTGAGGCCCACTCAGTATTTTTACAAATGACTACACAGTGATGTGGTATATCAATGAATGGTGGGGAAGGGGGAAACTACCAAGTCCTACCAGCTGTGCGTGGGATCAGGCCATAGAGGCAAATCTGTCCCTTCAGGTGATGTACATCCCCTCAGAGGACACTATACTCACAGATTCTCTAAGTAGGTCCATGGAAGATTCTCACGGGTGGATACCAAACAGGGAGGTCTTTTAGATTGGAGACATTTTCCACAGAATGACTATTCCTCAAATATTGTTTGCCCCAACTCAGAACAGACAGCTCAAGCATTTTGCTCCAGGACTCCTTGTCCCCAGGTGTGGAGTATGGGTACCATATCTTTCACCTGGGAGGTGAAGTACCACTGAGCCTTCCCTCCTTCCTCCATCTCATAATTCCACAGGTTCTACTTAAGATCCAATGGGACAGATCAAAAATCTTGCTGGCCCAGGCAGCACTAATTCCTCCTTCTTCACCTATCCAGGTGCCATCCCTGCAAGTTACTCTATAAAGTGGACTTGTTCACATAGAACCCAACTTACAGGCTCTCAACCTGACTCTGTGGATAATAGAGTCATAATTCCTTTCAGGTAAGAATTTTCTGTTGACATGCTTCAGGTGCTCCAGGAGGTGAGGAAATTTACATCTCCGAATGGAAAAGATTTTCCATATGGTGTAAAAAGAATAGGAATCCCTTTCAGGTAGGGTCCCAACAGTTTTGTCCTACTTGTGGGAGCTGCTCAAAACTGAACTTGCTTATTCTTCTATAAAGGCACACTTGTCTGCCATTTTTACCTGCATGACACTTAACCCCTCCTTACTGTCAGGAGTCAGTCAGGCAATTTCTAAAGAGCGTCCATCATCCGAACCCACCTTTGAGGGCTATTCCCCTTCCCGGAGATCTCAACTTAATTTTAGAAAAACTAACTGTCCCACTTTTCATCCAGCAGCTTCCACATCCCTAAAGTTTTGTACTAGGGAAAACTATTTTTCTGTTGGCCCTTACATCTGCCAGAATGGTTTCTGAACTCCAAGCCCTTATGGCTATCCTGCTCTCCCCGTCTTATCTCTGAGGGTTAACTTTTCTTTCATGCCTAAGGTGGTCAATGAATTGTGTCTTAATCTGGCTGTACTTTTACCTACCCTTTTTTCCAAACCCACAAAACAGAGGTGAAGGCATCTATACTCTTTGGATGTGCACAGACAACTAAGATTCTACCTTGATGAGACTAAGGACAATAGGAAAACAGACCAGCTTTTTGTCTACTTCTAGGCAGGGTGGTCAGTCCAGTCTCAAAGTAGACAATTTCCAATTGGATATCAAATCTATTTCCTTCTGTTATACTTGTAATGGCGAGTCTTTGTTTTCACCGTGAAAGCACATTCAGCAAGAGCAATATACTCCTCTGGTGCTTTCTTCAAGGCTGTTGATTCCAGAGCCATTCTGGAAGCAACAAGCTGGTCATCTATATACACCTTCACTAAGCATTAGAGAATATATTCTTTTTCTAGATCAAGGACTGCTTTTGTTAGGTGTGTACTTATCGGATTGGTTGACAGCTCTTTTATCTCTGGTTCATCAACCCTTTCCAACCTCTAAGCTTTAGGAATCTCCCAGTGGTAATGGAATACTTCAACAGTGATCTAATGAAGGACATAGTATAGCTGTGTAACAACTTTAACACTAGCTATCCTACTGATCACTGTATTATTATTACATCCATCCCCCCTTCCCCCTTGCTGTTTATATTTATCTCTGTACATCTTGTGGTCAGAGGGGGGAGCACCCCCCCCCCCATCAGCTAACACCTGCCTTTGCTTTGCTCTAATACTTATCCCTTTTCAGGATCTACCAACTTGGATAGTCTGAAGATGTTATGTTCCGTCATTCACTTATGGGTATCCCTATGCACACAGGCTTGGGTCATATGCCAGGTGTATGAGCATATGAAAGGCAAATGGCTTTGGGATGCCGGCCTGACATCAGGTTACCTCAGTGAGATAACCCAGTGGTATTGGAATACTGCAACAGTAATCCATAAGGACATTTACTATTAATAGTAAGTACTTACACAACTGTACTTTATGTCCAAGTAGTATCTGAGTTGCAAGTGGACATCTAGAGTATGTTGGATTCTTTCTCCCTTGTTTTATGTTCTGGAAAGAATACAGGGTATCAGTAGTCTGGCTTAAAGTAAACTTTGAAACTGTTTTAGGCATAAAAGGATTCAATGTTCTTGGTGTTTTACTGTTGCAGTCATTACATTTGGGTTATCTGCTTGCAGCAGCCTTCAATCAGCCTGATTAACAATGTCTTGCGTCGGTTGCTGTTCCTTCTTCCATGACGTCAGGTCATCAAGGGTATAAAACATGCAGCCGACGCCATTACATCAGTCTTTCTTGCCGTGCGGTGCCCAAAGCAGAAGCAGTTCGCAAATGCCGGTCAGCCAACTCCTGAAATTTTCATTTTCGAGTTTCAGAACCAAAGTCTTCAACTAAAGCTAAGTACCCCATTGGGGAAACCTTTTCTTGCTCCTTACCGATGTCAGTAAAAGTTAATAATTGCATTACTTGTGGAAAGCAAATACCTCACAAAGATTTTCATTCATACTGTATTCTTTGCCTAGGCCCTGACCATGACGTACCTTGCTGTCGGTTTTGTGCTTTATTTAATCAGCGCACTATCCATCATGGGTATATTTTCGCCTCTAAATATTTTGGTTCTCGGTTTAATTATCCAGAAATGTCATTGGTTAGCCATCTGACTACCGAGATTCTGAAAAAATGCAAAGATAAAGACAGAGACAGGCCGCCGAGGTCCAAAGCTGCCGACGACACTTCTCCTAAGCCAGTTGCCAGTTCACTGGTACTCAGTGAGGCACTTTCACAGCCCCTGATACCAGCTACATCTGACTTGCAGGCCTCTACTGAGACCCATTCAGAGTCCGATATGCCGCGAGATGCTTCAACTGTGGAACCTGCAGATGTCTCTACCTTGGATTGGTCCAGAGCTGCTGTGCAGGCACCAGCTTCTGAGGGTGTATTCAGGCCTACGGACTTGCATATTAAACTGACACCTCCTTCTTCATTTAGGCCAAAATCTCGAACCATGCCTAAGAAACCAACGCCCAGGCCGCATGCTCAGGCCTCTATGCCTAAAAAACAAATGATAAGAATAGCTGAAGATCTTATAACTCTAATCAGGGGAAGCCAACCTCCCCCTTCTAAGAGACCTAAGACTGAAGTTGTTTATGAATCTTCTGACCAGGATTCTGATTTTTCTGATTCTTCTGATGATCTGGATTTGCCCTTATCTACTTATGAGGATTCTGATGCAGAGGACTCTATTCCCTCTGCTTCCCCTCCAGAGGATTTTTCTTTTGGTGAGACCTTACATACTCTAAGGGAGCATTTCCACTGGGAAAGCCAGGATTTTTGTGATTCAAAAAAGAGGCTTAGGGATTTCTTACTCCTGCCTCAGCATAGGCCTTTAGCTATACCTCCTGTACTAGACATTGTTGATGATGCCTTTTCAGAATCTAGTTTGGCCCCTGATTCTTTACCTCCTGCTCCCAGAAAACCTGACAGATATTACAGGGTTCCTGATTCACACAAGTTCCTTTTTAAAAATCCTATTGCGTATCCAGAGACTATTTCACAGGGACCCAAGGGCATTAAGGCTTCTACTGCTAAAAATCCTAACCACTCTGACAGAGACTCCAGGGCACTGGATAGATGGGGTAAGAAGGTTTACACTTCTGCAACCTTGGCCATTAGGGCTTTAAACTGCCAGTTTCATATGTTAAAGTATCAACAACATGTTATTGGATTGCTTAAACAGAAAATTATGTTGATTCCTAACTGTGCTGAAAATAAAGAATTACAGGATTTAATGCATTCTGCTGAACAGGTTGGAAAACATTCTTTGCAATGTGGATTTGATTCATTAGAGGCCTCTTGCAGGGCTGCTGTTACTGGGTCTGTGCTCAGAAGGCATGCTTGGCATAAGGAGCAATTTTTGCCTGATCATGTCAAAGCTAAATTGTTGGATGCTCCCTTAAATCAGGACCACTTGTTTGGCAACAAGACTGAGGAAGTTCTTAAAAAGATGGAAGATAAAGCTAAATCTATGCAAACTGTTAAAGATTTCTTACAAGTTCAGCCTCCTAGATTTAGTAGGCACTGGCCCAATAAAAATTGGTCCTTTGCAGCCCCTTCCAGGTCTTCTCAAGCCAAACCCAGACACAGCAGAAACCCCAGGTTTCAGTCCCAAGGGACACACATGACTAGGCAGTGGGGGTTTCCGAACCTAAATCTGGGAGTAGTAAGACTCCCCCTATGGAAAACTGTCTCAATGACTTGCTTTTAAAACTTCCAAGCACTTCACAACTGAATGCTCCTTTAGGCGGAAAGATTGGTCTGCAGGCCAAAAACTGGGAACTCGTTACCCAGGACAAATGGGTTTTAAATATAGTGTCCCAAGGATACAGATTTCACTTCCACACGTTACTAACACCAAGCGGGTGGCCAGATCTACCCCCAAATCAGTGGGCAGAGGCCCAAAATCAAGTACTCTCTCTTAAACATGGGGGCTATTCAGTTGGTACCAGAAGAGGAAAAGGGACAAGGTTTCTATTCAAGACTTTTCCTGGTACCCAGAAAAGGCAATACATGGTGTCCTATCTTGGACCTTTCTACTCTAAACACCTTTCTGGTGATTCCAAAATTCGAGATGCTGTCTCTTCACCAGCTGCTTCCTATGCTAGGCAAGGATTCATGGTTGGCAACACTCGACTTAAAAGAAGCATACCTGCACATCCCTATCAGGGAGTTTTGCAGAAGATACCTATGCTTCAAAGCAGGCTACATGCACTATCAGTTCTCTGCACTGCCCTTTGGCTTATCTATTGCACCCAGGGTAGTCACAAAGTGCCTGGCTCCAGTCATTGCATTTTGCAGGCAAATAAATATTCAAATATACCCATGCCTGGACGATTGTCTAATTCAGGCAGAAAGCCAGGACATTCTTTTGAATCATCTGGCCTTTGTTCAAAGGGTACTGACTTGTCTGGGGTTCACCATAAATGAAAAGAAATCACACCTGGTACCCTGTCAACAAATTATATTCCTGGGAGCTAGCTTGAACACAACTTCCCAGATGGCTTTCCTCTCGCCAGAGAAACGGATTCATTTGACAACCTACTTCAAACAAGTGGCCACAAAAACCTAGCTATCTGCAAAGCAAATACTACAAGACTTGGGGTTCATGGCCTCCTGCATTCTTCTAATTCCATATGCAAGGCTGCATATGAGGAAACTACAATCATATCTCAAAAGCCTATGGTGTCAACATTCACAGGATCTAGAAGCAATGATTCCTATCATACCTTGCCTACGCCTAGAGTTCCTTTGGTGGGCAGAGGCCTGCCACAAAAATGGGGGACTACCATTCACATTACCCCCTGCCACCCAAATCTTAACAACAGATGCATCAGACTATGCATGGGGGGCTCACCTGACAGGGAAGTGCATTCGGGGCAAATGGAACCCAAGTCAAATGCACCTCCACACAAATCAAAAGGCAATGTTAGCTGTACAGAATGCTCTGACAGCCTTCAAGGACCACATTCTTCCAGAACAACACCACTGTCATGTGGTACATAAACAAGCATGGGCGTACACATTCTTACCCCCTCTGCAGACTAGCCATGGCATTGTGGAACACAGCCTTAAGCTACCAAGTGAATCTGCAAGTTCAATTCCTGCCAGGAAAACTAAATACACTGGCAGATGGACTAAGCAGAAACCTCATGGACCCACACAAGTGGAAACTGGAACCAAGGATTTTCAACATGTTGACAAGCAAATAGGGGAGCCCAGATATAGACCTGTTTGCCTCACCCTAGAACCATCAACTGGACAAATTTTGCACAAGAATTCCCCACAAGCTAGCTTGGAAAGTGGATGCTCTATCCTTCAGCTGGAAAAACCTATCAGTTTATGCCTTTCCTCCTCTGCCTCTGCTCTCCAAGGTACTACTAAAGATCAAATAGGACAAGCCAAGGATGATTTTAATTGCACCAGACTGTCCTCGCCAATGCAGGTACCATTCTTGCGCAGTGTGTCACGCTTGGCTCCATGGCACCTGGCTCAGACTCCTTCCCTGTTGTCTCAGCAGGAGAACCAGATTCTGCACCCTCAGCTGCAAACCCTGAACCTAGCAGCCTGGCTAATTACCTAATCTCTCCTTTACCACCCCTCAGTAAATCAGTGATGGATATCATTTTAGAGGCTAAGAGGCCTAGTACTAGAAAATCTTATGCTGCAACATGGAAAAGATTATGTGCCTGGAACCAATCTCAAGGAATGAACGCAGCAGTGCCCAATTTACCCCAGATTCTGCAATACTTGACTGAGATGCTTCATAAGGGCTTATCCTTTTCCTCAGTCAAAATTAATGCCTCAGCCATTTCAGCTCATTATAGCACAGAGCCTCCCCTCTTCTCTCACCCACTGCTCAAGCAGTTCCTCATTGGGCCAAAAATTTAAGGCCACCCAGGAGAGCTCCAACTCCAGCCTGGGGTCTTAACTTTGTCTTGGAGAAACTCACTCTTCCTCCTTTCGAGCCAGCTGCTACTGCAGATTTAAAATTTCTTTCCCAGAAAACAGCTTTCCTTTTAGCAATCACTTCTGCAAGAAGGGTATCTGAATTACAGGCCCATATGGCAATGGAACCTTTCATCATCTTTCATGCGGATAGGGTGTCCCTCAGAACCATTCCCTCCTTCATGCCCAAGGTGGTATCCAGTGTGGCTCTTAATCAGTCCATTCATTTGCCTACCTTCTTTCCTAACCCACAGAACAAAGGGGACGGACACTGCACTCTTTAGATGTACACAGACAGCTTAGATTCCACTTGGACAGGACTAAACCTCAAAAGAAATCTGAACAACTGCTGGTGACATTTGCTGCAGAGACAGAGGGGAAAGCTATTTCAGAACAAACCATTTCAAAACAGATAGGCCACTGCATTAATTTCTGCTATAAGCACCATGGAAAACCTATCCCACAGGGTATCAGACCCCATTCAACCAGGGCTGCATCTACCTCTACAGCGTTTTTCAGGGGCGTCCCTACTTGGGACATCCTAGAAGCTGCTACCTGGAATTCTCTATGTACTTTCACCAAGGATTATCATTTGCCAATTTTCTCTAAATACAGAACTGGTTTTGCCACTGCAGTCTTGCAGGGCCTTATAGTTGGTCCTAATTCTATTTAAATTCATCCTTCCAACCTTAGCTTTGGGAATCTACCCAAATGCAATGACTGCAACACTGAAACACGAAGAACATAGTACAGTTGTGTACACTTGCCATAAATGTAGATGTTCAAGTGTATTCACTGTTGCAGTTCTGGTTATCCTCCCTCCAGCCCCCTTTCTTCTTTTGGCTATACCTCTACTCTCACTTACTATGCTCAAAAAGCTTTTTGGTGTATTTGCTTTTTTGTTGGGGGTATATCCTTGTATTAATAGATTTTATTGCTTCCCATTAGGGGGGCACCTGACATCTGGGGCAAAAAAAACTGATGTAATGGTGTCGGCTGCATGTTTTATACCCCTGACGACCTAACGTCATGGAAGAAGGGACAGCAACTGACGCAGGACCCAAGACTTTGTTAATCAGGCTGACTGAGGTATTACTGCAAGCAGATAACACAAATGTAATGACTGCAACAGTGAATACACTTGAACTTCTACATTTATGGTAAGTGTACACAACTGTACTTTCTCAATTAAACCCTGTCCTTATGGAACATGAGGTAGTGCTAGCTCACCATAGGAGCGTTTAACTATTCTTGCAAATGACAGAGCAATGAACAGTTTAGGTCTCTGTTCTGACAACCTCAAATCAGCTTGATGAGCTCGTTCAAATGATTGTCAACTTTTCAAGCACAAAATTAAGATACAAAAATGGAGCCACCGGTTTTCTAGGTTGGAGGATGTATAAAATCCCTTTCAAAAACTGATTGCCTTGAGGACAATTAGAAAGGGAATGTAAGGGCAAGCAAGTTGAAATGGCCAAAAGATGAATTTTGAAAGAAAAAGAGAGGCCAGAAGATAACCACTCTCAAACATAATCATGAACCAGAAGTAACTAGATCTTGAAAGGGTCCTGGTTCTTAGAGTGGCACTAACAAGAAAATTATTTCCATTTATACATATATGATTTTCTAGTAGCATTTTTGTCTTCTTTAATATCTGCAGATCCTGAAAAAGGGTGCCCACAAGGTATCAAAAACTCTTATCATCCATGCTGTCGTCGTGTTTTCAGGTTGGAGTGTGTCAAAGAACCCTTATCTTATATGAGAAAGTCCAGTCTGTGGAGAAGCTTGTGGTAATTGCTCTTGGTCACTTTCATAAGCAAGAATCAGTATTGCTTGGGCTAAAAGGGAGTCATAACCATAATCTTTTTAGATTCTTTCTGGATCTTTTGCAGAAACATGGCTATCTGTGGAAAAGCATACAGGAACATTCCCATTCATAGATATAGAAAGCATTTGTATTCCAAGCCTATTTGCAATGAGTTCTGGACCATAAGTTCTTTGTCTGTTTTGAAAGGAGCAAACAGATCTGACTGAGGTGTTCTCCACAGTTGGATTAATTCCTGGAAAATGCCCAAGGTGCAATTTCCATCAGTGAGTGTCTGTCATGGTCCTACTCAGCTTTTCTTCCAGATGTTGCATTTATAGAATGCATGAGGCCTTGAGATTCACACTGAGCTGAGTTGTTACCTACCAGGCAATCATAACAAGTCTGCAAAGGGGATAACATCTAGAACTCCCTTGTTTCTGTACTGCATCGCTGTGATGGTGTCTGTGATAACTTGCAGAGGCCCTGAGAACCAGAGGTTATACAAGGCTTAAACAGCATCAGTAACTGCCAGTATCTCTGACATCAATGCACTTTTTTCTGTCCTAGGAGTTCCACAGACCTTGCACATTCACCTCTTTTGAACCTATTCCCCAAGCAAAGTCTGAAGCACCTGTTGTGACAGACTAGGATGGAGACTGAAGGGAGAGACCTTGATAAATAGAAAACTGTCCCACCCACCCAAGTAACTCCTTTCTGACAAACCACGGAACTAACATCTGAAAAGAAAAGGGGTGTTGATGCTGAGTCCAAACTGATCTGAGGTACCGTTGAATTCTTATGTGAAATCCAGCTAAGAGAATCACATAAATCATGAAAGCCATAAAACTCAGAATCTTGAGAAATTCCCTGGCAGAGGCCTGAGATTGGCTGGAAAAGTCCAGGAAAATTTCCTTATATGTTCTACTTTGTCCAGTAGAAGAAATGTTCTTCTGATGGATGAAATTAGGAGACATCCCAGAAGAATTATTGTTATGGAGGGGATGGGCGATGATTTCTGCAAGTTCAGTTGAAATCCCAGGCTGAGCAGGAGTTTTATGACCCATGTCAGGAAAACCTGACAACTGGAAGAAATATCTGCAAATGTAGCACAATCATCCAAATATGGAAAGATGTGAATGCCTTACAGCCTGCAGTGAGCCAGGAAACTGTGTAAGAGATCTGTCCACTGCGCCAAGGGTAAAGGGTAATACACAGAACTGATAATGTGAGACAAGCACAGAAAATCTAATTAAAGCCTGAATAACTTGTAAATTGCAATGTGATCATTTAGGTTCAATGTTACCAGGAAGCTGCAGGAGAGCATGAGAGGTAGCAGGGTGTGAAGGGATATCGTTTTGAATTCTGGAATTTTGTCAAAATGATTCAGTAAAGAAAGGTCTAGGACTGGTCTCCAAGTTCATCTTTATTTGGTACCAGAAAAATCCTTTTGTAATAAAAACGTTTGCCCATCTGAGCTGAGGGCGCATTTTCAATAACTCCCCTGATTCAATAGTTTCTCTAAAATTTGTGAAAACAGGGATATCTGGTTTGCAGGATGAAGTGCAATCCCATGAAAAGGGAGACGGGATTCTCTGTGCCGTCCGCTGTCCTTATGGATGAGTCTCAGAACCCACTTGCTGAGATAATCCGATGCCACAGGAGAAGACAGAGGCCTAGACTGAAGAAGAATTCTTTAGTAATTGCCAGGATGTGAAGAAGGAAGGCCTAGAAGAGGCAAGTAAAACAGTCTGACTTTGAACTTTCTTTGATGCATGGAAGACTCTCCCTTTTTACTTTGAGCCTTCTTGCTACTCCTTTTTGAAATTTTGCTCATTAAAACTTTGTTGTAACCATAGGTCTTAACCTGCTAAGAGGCCAGTGTGGAACACAGACTATTGCAATGTGTGAAAAACGGTCAAAATGTGGAACACCCTATTTTTGCACTGCGCCAAAAGCTTACCATGGCCATGGCCTTTCAACCAAAATATATAGGAATGTGAATGCCACCTTTAAAATACTGTCCTCTTTCTACTATTTTGTGCTGACAGCCCTCTGTAGTTTCCAGAATTCCATGCAAATAAAAGTCATGTACACTTTGTCTATGTGGTACATAAACAAACAAGGAGGAACCAGGTCTTACCCCCTTTGTCGGGAGGCCCTGAGTGAATGGCAGTGGGCGACCACCTCCCAGCGCTTTCTGACAGCAATGCACATCTTTGGAAAATTCAGTATGATAGCAGACAGACTCAGCAGTGTGATCCACAAATGAGACTAACATTTATGGAACAAAGACAGAGCAGGGAGACAATGGAAACAATTCAATGAAACCTTGCACTTAATGTTTCTCAGTCTCAGGAAAAAAAACAGAAGTGCAATTAATTCTGCTAAGCTCATCTACATAAAAGAAAATAGGCAGTCATTTTTTCATAAATACTTCTGGAAAACAGTAAAACTGCTAACTGGACAGATCACAGACACAAAAGCACATGCCCTTTAACCCAGCCACTAGGGCCAAAAAAAAGCTACATTTACATCTTCCTGCAGAAACTTTCTGTTAGAGAGTATTACTACTCTGACAAACTCAATTCCATCCCATATCTCTCTCCACAAAAATTTAATGACAACACCCCCCATTCACAACTCTATCCTATTGCTGAGTAGTGCCCTATGTTCTGTTTTAAAAAGCTTATTGTCAAAGAAACAATCTCAGCCTTTAAAGCTAACCACCACTTCAGGGGCAACATTTAACAAGCTGCACTTTGACTTCATTAAAATAGCACAATCTTATATTGCCAAACCTCTTACTCATACCCAGACCATAGCTACAATGAGCCAAAGGGGGCAGCAAATGATCCAACTGTAGTACAGTATCAGCATTCAGTCATTATATAAACTAAACAACGGTATTGCAGTTTAATCACAGCTGAAACACTTCTACTCATTTAGTGCTCCATGACCGGTACTGAAAATGCAGCAAGCAGTAATATTTGTAGCAATTGGTTTGCTACAATTATTTAGAAAGCAGAACCCCTGTTTTATCAATCTGAATTCAAAAACCTTCATCCACTCCAAGAGGGCTGTTTTTGCCCTCTCTCCTCAAGTTAGAATTGCAAATAAGCGAGCCTTTCAACTACACAGCTCTCTGTTATACACGCCGCAGTTCTGCTGGATGAAGTACCAAACCAAGTTCACTTTCATCTGTATATTTACACAGACAAAAGCGCTTAACCAGTAAACTTGTTTTACCTGTAGTTGTGTAAATTATATGGACAAAATCACTTAAGCAGAGCGATGGCTGTACAGTTCGGAACAGTGGAACAGTGGGCTTAATCGAAGAGCACTTGGCCGCCCAGGTTGTAGCTGTTTACTCTGGTTCCTGAAATGGAGTTTTTACTGGACTTTGAAAAGGATGGTTGGAAAATCTGAGTGACTCCTTGAATCATTCTACCTTTCTCATCAAAATTTTATGGACCTCAGCAGCAAAATGCCCAAATAACAAAGTTTGCCCAAGGGCAAAATGAAAATCTCAGCTTTAACATCTGGTAGGTTTTGAGAATGTACCCAAGCAAACATTCTCATAACTGAACTAGTAGCAGCAGCTCTGGAAACAGTATCAGCAGAATTATAAGCTCACTTTAAAAGAGTAAAAAAAACACCGAAATGCTGCTTTTCCAAATTTAATACAATTCAACGAACACACACAAAATAAAACTCTAGTGTCTTGACTGTATAGCCTTCAAGGAATATAAACTTACAGAAATGAGCAACTAAATGTATGTTTACAAGAATATAATAATTATCTATTTAAATAATTAATTAATAGAAAATTAAATCAGATGCCTCCAGTAGCATTCAGTTAAGACCCCAAAGAATGAAAGTGCCATCCTTTAAAATAAAAGTAGACTCTTTATATAGCTTAGTACTGTATCATCACAATATTTTGAATATATTTTTCCAGAATGTTAGCTTGCAAACCAGAAGGATCAGCTCTGTGACATAACTTAAAATGCGGAGAACCTGGACTATCACAGTTAAGTTTTTTTTAATATCGCTTACATATTCCTGCTGTCTAAGTTTGAATGCTCTGTTGGTTTTCCCTACATAAAATAAGCTACATGGGCATTTAAGTATGTATATTACTCCTTCTGTATTGCAAATATATCTATCAGTAGGTACAAACCTAACACCGTTGATCATAACAAACATTTCTGAACACATATACAACTCAAACAGCCCTCACAGGGAAAGGTACCTGAAGCAGTAAGGGTCCTATAAGAATACTTTGTACCTGAAAATTACTGTGCACTAACACACATTTTAAATTCCTACCTCTTTTATAAGATAAATAAGGAAAAGTATACAAGATGGTAGAAAAATCACGATACCGCAGCAAACAATTCCAATAAAATTTAACCAGTTTTGTCAGTTTCTCACTAAATATTGTGTTAGTAGAAACAAAATAAAATTTCTGTCTGTTAAGGGAAAATATTTTTCTGTGCTTCTCATAGGCATGAACTGCTAATCTAGTGGTCACATTATTAACAGTTTCCTCCTTAACTTAAAGTAAGACTTTAAAGAATATTTGGTTACTAGAGAAGCAGACACAATTAAGGAATTTAAAGAATTTGTAACCTCAGAAGTAGGAAAGGTAACCATTAACTTTCTTATGCTTTTAAAAGAAGTCAGTAAACATTTTAACATATGAGCTTGGCTGTTCAGAATTCTAAAAGTTTATGTAGGAGAGGAAAAAATTATTTTCCCAAATCTGTTAACTTTTCCCATCCTTGTCAGAAGGAATAAGGTTAGCATTCACATTATGTTTATAAGAAGAATATATCAATGCAGGATCTGATTTTGGATAAGAGAACAAGCATGTCTGTCTGAGGTACTTCATATAACTTGGCCTACTTTTGGGGGGGCAGGAGGCTGACTGTCTGGGATAATGCAAGCTGTTTAAGAAAAATCCACAAAGACAGATAACATACAAAGAAAACAGCTGCAGGGTGAGGAGAATCCAGTTGTAACAAATCAAAATATTACTTCTGGAACATAGGGATTTCATGTTGTTGCAACTGAAATAATTCTCTCATTTTATTAACAGTGTTAGAAAAAGATAATTCTGATCTTCAGTTTAAGGAGAATTAACTGAAAAATCATATGCTCCCTCACCCTTGGTCATCTGTCAGTCATTCTGTACTCCTCACATTTATCAGATTCCACAGAATGTTGTATATTTACCATAATTCTAGATCTGTGTTGTCTTTTCCATCTGTCTCAGTTATTGGTTATATCAGATCCAACTGAATCCATTGCAGGCAACTATAGACTTTTAGATACAACGCTCAGGCTCTTTCCTCCTATCCATTATTACCATCCACTGTCACAGTTCCTATATAAATTAGTTCTCATACACTACACAAGTAAAAAAAAAGGACTGAAATGACAACAAAACAATCCAAGACTAAGTAAGACAAGGTTCCACACAGGTCCGGTACAGTCAAAATAAGATCCCAGGTTATTGTAGTAACAATTTGGTTGGGGGATGACAGGAAAGCTGAGAGGGAAAGAAGAAGACATGGATCTAGCATTATGGTAAGTACGTGACTTCTGTATGTGATGTTTTATTTTCTGTCCATCTCAATGATTAGGAGAGTCCCCAGCTACCAAAAACTCTGGAAGGACTCAGAGAAGGATGTTCCAAAGGATACTGGATCCAAACGAAGCCCTAGACCTAAACTGCAGGTCCAGCTTGTAATGAGAGATAAACATGTGCACTGCAGACCAAGTTAGCCACAGCATATATATCATCAATAGGGAATCGAGGGAAGAAAGCTAAAGAGGCTGCCATAGTCCTAGATGACTGAGCTTAGTATCTGCAAGTTACTTGGTTTTGTAGAGAAACATAATGTATTTGGACAGTCACCTAGACAATGTAACCTTGGAGACACTAGTTTCCAATTCAGACTTAGAAAAGGAAAGAAAAAGTTGGTCAGATTTTCTGAAGTCCTTGGAACAGCATAAATAGACAAACACCCAACAAATGTAGAAGATATTTACTTTTCAAGGCAGAGTCAGAAGTAACTTTGTGAAAAAAGTTTGGATTCACTTGGAGACTAAATGTATCTTTATGTAAAAGGAATATTGTGTTTTGCAGGCAAGGCCTGGAGTTCTGAAATTCTCCTAGCCGAGGTAACTGCCACTAGAAAAAGAGATTTCGAAGAAAGGAATTTCAATTCCGTAGTAGCTGCAGGTTCAAAAGGAGGTTTTATTAAGGCCTGGAGTAAAATAGTAATATCCCAAAGTGAAACAAGATCACTTAGAGGGAGTTTGGAGGAGAAAGGAACCCTGCAAAAAGGCCTTGGATAGTTTTTTTGAAGCAATAGGATTTTTGTCTTCACCAACATGAAAGTTCAAAGTAGCTTGTTATTTGAACTTTAATGGTGGAGTAGCTAGCTCCTGCATGAAAAAATCTGCTAGAAAATCTAGATTTGATGGTAAAGAAGCTAAGAATCGTATCCAGACCCTTGGCTGATGCCCATATGGAAAATCACTTCCGCCTACATCTATAACCTTTCCTAGAGGAAGGTTTTTGAGATGATGACAGGAAATGAATGACAGTGGATAAAAGCCTGGAAATTGTGGCCATCATTGGAAGTGGTGAAACCGAGCTGTCAACTTCAGGGATATGATGTCCGGGTGAGGCTTGCAGAATGGGAGAGAGTTCAAGTCTGTAAGAGGATCCATCGACCAGAGAAAGTACACCTGATAAGGCCACAGAAATGGGGACCATATCCATCGACACCTAAAGATGGTGTTGAGGATCACCTTCTCATTGCACCAGGCCAATTTCTGTAGAAACTTGGTTATGAGGGGAGTCTGAGAATAAGCATAAAAAAGACCCAGGAGCAAAGTCTAGACCAGAGCATCCCTTAGGGACTGCCACTCCTGGGAAATCAGAGCAAAGTAGCTTCTGCATTTGGTCTTGGTTAGGGTTGCAAACAGATTGCAAGGGTGGCCCTACTGGCTGAAAAACATGGAAGCCACTGTCTGAGAGATCACTCTTGCAGCAGGAGAATGGGCCTGCTCAACTTGTCTGCTAATACATTGGGTTTCCCCAGGATATGCGCTGCAGTCCGAAAGTGCTAGAAAGTCATCACCCACTGCCAAACCCCCATGGCTTCCATATTTTTCCTTGTTTGTTGATTAGTAGACAACCAACATATTAGCCGTTTGGACAGCAGTCACACCCACAGGGAGGGAGCCCTGGAACACCTGAAATGCTAGGAGGACTACCTTTATCCACAAAAATTGATGTGAAGATCGGTCTCTTTCAAAGACCACATGCCTAGGCATTTTTCCCTTCAAAATACCCCTCCAACCCCCACCACTGAAAGGAAACATCTGTGGTTATTGTGGCTGTCTGGGAGGGAAGAACAAACGGACAACCTAAGGAGACTAGAGGAGAATTTAGCCACCACTGAATTTGTCACCTACAGATCCCTATGAGTCTGAAATAAAAGTGCATAGGATGGTGCAGGATGGACTACTGTACTGAGAGAGTTCACTGTAATCCTCTGATGTTGAATCTCACGTGAGGAATAAGGTTGATGGATGCTGCCATAGAGCCCAAAAGATGTATAGATTTCATCATGGGATTTTGTTGAGACAAGGTCAAGGAAGCCTGCTGGCACAGATGTGACTAACCTTGACTCCAGACGTTTAGCTATCTGTAAGGTGGTATCCAGGTGACATCATATGAACTCCATGGTCTGGACCGGTGTTAAATTAGACTTCACTGTGTTGATCATGATTTTTAGATGGTAGCACACCTGGAGCTAGGAATTCTTGGCTAGAATCAGCCAATCCCTCGTGATGGCACTTATCAGTCAGTCATCTAGGTAGGGGAGCACACAGAATCCTCACAATCTGGTATGTACTACTACCAAATCTGAGCTCTTGGTAAACACCTGGGGGGGTGTCTTGAGTCCAATGGCAGAGTTCTGAACTGGAAGTGATTTGCTCCTAGCTCAAAGTGAAGGAATCCCCTGGACTGCCTCATTATTCTTATGTGGTACTAGGCAGCCTGAAGGCCCCCAGAGCACATCCAGTCATCCTTCCTCAGAAGAAGAAAAATGGATTGAACTATGACCATTCAGAAAGTTGTTTGTTTCACAAACTGGTTTAAGCAACTGAGGTGTAGAATGAGCCTAATGTCCCCATTTTTCTAAGGAGCCAAAAAGAATCTCAAGCAGAATCTGGACCCTTGCTGGTCTGGTGTGACCTCCTGGATAACTCAGTTGTCTAGCAGCTTTAAGATTTCCTGTGCTACTGTCTTCCTCTTTGGGGGGTGGGACATCAAGAAGGTTTGTGTGTGACCTTTGTGGTAGGTAAAGAAGACAGATGACATAGTCTATGGTTATTACAACGAGCACCCACAAATTGGGAGATATGGCTGACCAGGCATGAGGGTGCAGAGAAAAGCACCACCAACTGTCTACAGAGTGCGGCAGTTTGGCAACTTTTCTGGAGCACTGGAAGGATTTGTCAGTGAAAGGGCTTCAAAACCCTTAGTTCTGCAGACCACCTCTGCCTCTAAGGTTATATCCATTGTCTATCCCACCACCACTGCCCCTGGGGGAAAGGTCTGTCCCAAAGAATGTCCTGTACAAAACTCTGAGACTTTGAGAACCATAATCTCTTTCCATCCTTTTGGTTATGATTAGTGGTAATTGCAGTAAACAGCCTGGCGAGTAAAGAGGAGCCTTGGTGACTAGTATTGCCTAGGTATAAAATCTAAGTGGATGATTACTCGCTGGTCTAGGTTTGGTTAGGCTGCCTTTTAGTGTCTTCCTGTTTGGATCATGGGTTATTAAGACATTGATCAAAGGTACTGATTAGTTTTTAAAAAGACTTTAGCTGAAATAGCCTTTAAAAAGACTATATCCTGGGTTCCTGTCAGCTCAAGTGTTTCATTTAGTGGTGCCAGTTTTGAGTGCTCATATTGGTGCTTTACAGCTGAAATCTGGATATCCCTTGAGTCTTGATAAAAACTACCCAGATGAATTGCAGACAAACATCAGCCTGAGTTAGATGGCTGTGGTCCTATTATGAGTGGAAACTAAATGAAAAGAAACCACAACAGTCTCTATCTTCTTTTCCAAAAGATTTAATGGCAAATGAGCACTGTTCTAGTTACATTCAGAGGTTACTTGGTTTTGTACGCAGTACAGGAGGGTGTGTACCATTCGGGACCCTCCTATTGGTCTTGGATTGGTGAGTTAAACCTTTATTGTCAGAGCCAAGGAGGTGGGTCCTTCCTGGTGTGCTTGGGGGGTGGGTTAAATAACAGCCTGAGATGTTAACCAATCAGGTAACAAAGAATTAAACCACATTTACATATTAGATTACATATTTTTAACCAATCAGGTAATATTTTCTCCAGGCTAATCACCCTTGACCTTGTGGATTAGGGGAAACATGTACATGAGCAGTCATATCCTTGTTCTGCCCACCTGTTATTCATACACAAAACACAAGGGACAGAAAAACTACCATGGGAATGTGAAGCTAGGCTTAAGATCCTCACCAATCAATAGCCTTGTAAGTACCTTTGAATCTAACCTATGAACCTATTTTATATATAAATTTAAAACAAATGCTCAGCTTTTAGAACAGCTTCATTTCAAAACTGCATTTGTGAGTACATTTGTTTTGGTCCAGAATTTCTTTTCATGTTCTAGTTTTGGTGTTCGAGCAGATTCTGTCAGAAAGAGAGAGCAGCACCTCTAAAGCCAAACCTTTTCCTCTGGTTTGCATATGTCTACGTCCAATCATTCTGTGGCTTGAAATCATTGCACATTACCCTAAGCTTTGACATCTGAAAGAACCACCCAGTCATTCTAACTCTAGTCCCACCTTTTCATCAATTTGTCATGTACCTGAAACAAATTTTGTATGGGCATGAAAACCTGAAACTTCTGTCACAGTGCAAGAGGGAGTCAGGTAAACGTAGGAGCATTGCTGAATTACAACATATCTTCGGTGACCTGGAAATGTACTAAGCAACATCCTTTTCCTGCAACCCCTGTAAGTCATTTGGTATGGAATAGGTTTTAACAAAGCCTGCAGCTTTTGCACTCAAGTGAAGTACTTGGTCAAAAAATAAAAAAAAAGTTAACTGCATTTCTGTTTATAAAATAAGTTAACTGCATTTCTGTTTATAAAATAATTGTCAGATTTGTACATATCATGATTTCAAAACTGAAACCATCCCTTTTTCTTTAGAGGGCAAAACTCAAAGTAGTACACACATTTCTTACATTTTGGTCCTGTTTTAATGCATCTGCTGTATTTTATTTTGCAGTGGCAAGTGGATTATCTGGAACAGTCAGCACCAACAGTCCTGCCAGTCCACTTAGTTCTGCGAGTATCACAAGTCCCATGAGTCCTTTCTCCCTTGTATCTGGATCGCAGGGGTCACCTGCCAGACAAACTAATGAGGTTAGTACAACCATTTTTCATTTACTTAAAGGACTTTGCTGTACTAGGTGCAAGACAGAAGAAAACTCCTTAGTAACTGTGGAAAGAATACCAAGGGTTGAGAAATATTTTGTCGCAATGAAATATTTTCTGTGTGTATTTGTATACTAAATAGGGTCCCATATTTGCTGCCCTTACATGGTTGTTTGAGTTTACTAATGGAAAAACTATGCAAAGCACTGTCTCTGAAACAAACCATTATTGTTTAAATTAATAAATTGCAAATGGATAACGTCCACTGCTCCCAAGCCTTATAGGACATAAGTGCAATAGATGGGCAGAACCACCATCTTGAAATTCAGGTTACCATGTGCTGCAGGTCTCATGGAATTACCAGCCTACTTACAAAAGGCACTGAGATTAACAAAATATAACCTTTATTAATATGTTTGTGCCTTTAACTGCTTAGATTTCAAAGCTGCACAGTCAGCAAAATGCAGTCTGAGAATTTGAGCATGCGGTCCATTGTGTGCACTGTGGTCACTGATACTGAGTCCAGGATTACAACCACAGCGACATTGTTTTTGTACTAGCCAGTTTCTCTGGTTTAGAGATGTAACAAAGACTTGCTATATATCAGGGCCCTTTTCCACTGGGAGATTGCAAATGGAGTGTTTGCAGACTTAATGCCTGCAAATATCTATGCTGTAAAATATTACATTGGATGGTGTTATGAGGTTTATCAGTAGCTACTTCCTTGCTGCAGTGGTGTAGCACACTAAGTGTGAAGGTAACTTTCCCAGCTGGCTCTGGACACTGCTACAGGCAATACCATGGTAACTGAAGTAGTCCTGTCCCAGCATGGCATTGTTTTGTAGCTATCTTATATCTGAAACTTGCAGTGAAGGAAAAACCTACTAAGAAGTGCATGATTGTGGAAGTGTTTCTTCCTATATCTAATTTCTCTCTTCTAACAAATTGTTCTTTTTATTGTCTTTATATGTTTAAGGTTGGTCACAAGGACTGCTAATATGAGGTCAATTTCTTGCCATAAAATAGCTTTTTACATTATCAATGAAACTGGTCATGAAACCATGTCTGATTTTTGAAGTATGTGTTTTGTAAGAAAGAACATTTTCCAAAATGCATTGCATACCCTAAGTGATAACATTGTGGAACACTGTAAATATTACCACAGACTACAGTCATTAGCTGATATGGTTAAACTGCCCATTGTGAATCCTAACTATTTGTAAAGCATGGAGCAAGGTCTGCAACTAGATCACTGTTGCAGCATTCCAAATAGGTGGGTTTTTGCCACTGACGTCCAGCTGTGGTACCAAAGCCTAAAACCATACTTCTGATTTATGACCTCATGCATGTAAGGGTACATAAGTGGATGTATGAGGGTAAATCCTCCATCTACCTTGATGCCAAACTGAATATAGGTCTCTTATCCATAAGTCTGATAGCCATATGGTCATTTGTACTGTAAGACTTCACTGGTTCAGGTAAGTGCTCCATTGGGGAACCTTCCTTTTCTTGTTTACTCGGTTGATTTGTAGTTTCATTAGAAAGGAGGGGAAGTACGAGTGTGGTAGGCAAATACTGTGTGAAGACCTCCACTCCCAGTGCTTTCTCTGTTTAGGGATATAATAGTACTACAAAAATTGTTCCATTTGTCAGTCCTTCATACCAAAGACTTTACATACATGTTTGTTGTCTTTGAATACTTAGAGACTCTGTGACTTAAGCAATTAGTTCAAGCAAAGATGGCAGATCCACCACACCAGATGTACCATCCTTTCCAAAGAAAAAAACTCAAGAAGCCTAGGCTCAAAGTTTACTCTGCCCAGTCAGATTCGGTCATACACACTGAGATTGCAAAGCCCGCAGTATGACCAACACATCCTCACATGCATGCTACAGCAACCCCACTGGAGGTCAGTATGTCATCTGAGAACCACATGTGGACAAGACAGAGAGGTGGGAACCATGTATCATTATCTCAGGAAGCCTGGAAGGTATCTCTCGGATCTTAGTAAGGGAAGCGGTACCGGGATCTCTTACTGAGGTATCAGTGGTCAAAGCCTCTTTGTTTAGTCCAAACAGATGTAATGTCTAAAAAGAAATGGCAAATGGCTAAGCATGCTCCCTCCCCCGAGATCCAGAGGGAAGGAGTGGATGGACTTCTCTAAGGGCCTATTCAATGCCATTATCGCCCAAGCCTCCTTCCTTTTCTGATCCTCCCCCCATTCCTCAGACAGTTACTATGGACTTTTCCTCTGAGAATAAGGATGAGGCTTTAGATTCTGGTGATCATTCCCTAGCATATTCTTCACAGATTCACCCACCAGGGCATGTGCTTTCAGATGATCACTGTCTCCCCTGATTCCTCTGTGGAAGAGGCTTCATCTGGAGAAATTATGGGTTCATATTATGTTGTTGAAATAACAGGTTCGAATGCCATATGGTCGAACCCATATGTTCGAACTGGTAAAAGTTCAAAAAATAAAAAAGAAAAAACTTACCTGATGGTTGTAAGCGGGGGGGGGCAAGCCCCTCTGCACACCCCACGTGGGGGGATGCACCCCCACACCCCCCGCTCTTTAAATATACCAGCTCTGACATCGCACTACAGTGCAGTAAAGGAAAATCTTCCCTTTCTGCTCCATACTGCATTGAAGTGCGATTTCGGAACTGGTATATTTTAAGAGCAGGGGGGGGCGCTGCAGGGGGGGGGGGCTTGCCCCCTGCTTACAACCATCAGGTAAGTTTTTTCTGATTTTTGTTTTTTTTTTTACATTTTCGAACTTTTACAAGTTTGAACATATGGGTTTGACTATATGACGTTCGAACTTGTAAAAGTTCGATGACGTAGTAGGTGTCCGAAATTATTGTGAGTCTAATGAAATATTTTGAATGAGAGTCTAAACAACTTTCTGAGGGTCAGCAAAGATACTGTAATCTTTTAGAAGTGGGTATTCCAACTCCTAGACCTGTTCCTCTACTCTTGGAGGCCTTCTTTGATGCTTTCACATCTAGGTCATCTGCTGCTGATTCTCAGCCATTAGCCACTAAGAGGCCTGATCATGGATTCTATAAAGTTCCAGATGAACTTAATTTTTTTTTTCAAGAACTCAGTATCTGATTCTACAGCCATTTTCATGTCTCCTGCTTTCTATTAATGCCCATCTCTCAGATTAGGATGGTAGGGCCTTGTTCAGGTGGGGAGAAAAGCATTATGCATCTTCTGCCTTGGCCTTCAGGGACATTAATTGTCAGATCCTCATGACCAATTATCTTTTTGTCCATTCTTGGCAGTCTGAATAAGGCTGTTGCTGTATTGGCAGATACAAAACAACTGGCCATGTCACTGATGGCTGAAGCAGCTCAGGTGGCTAGTCATAACATTAAATGCAGCTGTAGTGCTGTGGAGGCCTCCTTTAGAGCAGCTGCTACTGGCTCAGTAATTAAACAGATATGCTTGTTTGTGCTCTCAGCCTTTCTCTGATGATTTCAAGGCAAATCATTTATTTGGTCCACAGGCAGCTAGCTTATTTAAAACTCCACATGTGTAAGGGAAAACTATGAAGGACTGCATGCAAATTCTACTCACTTCTGTGCCTAGATACCAGCGAAATTACTTTGCCAAGTCTACCCCCTTTGTCAGCAGAGAACTTAGGCCTTATTTGAAGCAAAATAAAGCACCTAGGAATAAAATCCAGAACAAACCTGAAAAGGACTCTAGATCTGGGAGGGCTCCCTTCACAGATATGTGAGCGTGACTATCCTCTCTTCATTCCATGCCTTCTGGGTCCTACCATCCCTCTTTCCAAAAGGCTCACCTTCTCTGTATTAATTTGGGAAATGATCACAACAAGCAAGTGGGTACTCTGTCAATCAGCATGCATGGCTACAGAATGTCCTGGAAGTACCTCCCTCCTTTCAAAGAGATCCCCTCACAACCAGTTACGTCTTTTTCCATTTATCCTTCAGGACTTACTATCCCAAGGCACAATAGAACTCGATCCCACTCAGTTTGCAGGAAGGGAGTTCTATTCCAGGCCAATACTGGTACCCAAGAAAGAGTGGAAGTGGAGATCTGTCCTGGATCAACACCACCTTTAGAGTCCCTAGTTTCAAAATGCTGTCTCTTCAGACTCTTCTTCCCTTCATCCTTTCCCTGCCTTTCCTAATGTCTGTGGACCTGAAGATGCATACATGCTTATTCCCATACAACCACCCTGCAGGAAATGTCTGAGATTTTCTACTGGTTCATTACACTTTTGGGTTTCTCTTTTGCCTTTCAGGCTTTTTACTGTTCCAAGTTTCAAAAAGTGACTGGCTCTGTTAATGACCTTTTGCAGGCACAGGGAATATAAACATTTCCTTATATAAACAATTTGCTAATTCAAACATCATTGCCTCAAACTCTGTTACTGCATCTCAAGCTCACCCTGACCCTCCTCCTTCGACTGGGTTCACTTCTTAACTTCAAAAAAATCTTCCTTACAGCCCATTCATTTCATCATTTTACTGGGTTACAGGCTAGACCCCAAGAAGTGCAGGCTTTCTTGCCTCCTTAGAAGGTGCAGAACCTCCTAGCTTATTTCCACTCTTTCTTACCTCTCCAAATATGCTCAGTGATGGAGATTCTCAGAGCACTAGGCTACATGGCAGCAACCACTCCCATGCTACCACTAGCCAGGCTGCAAATGAGGAAGATCCAGTGGTAACTGAAAATGCATGGTCTCAACACTCTCATCCTCTGGACTCACAGATTCCCCTTAGCCCATGTCTGAAGAGGGAGGATATTTGGTGGGTGTCTCAGGTGAACCTGGCTGCCCATCAAGATATAGACTCCAAGTCAAGAAGTACATACAGATTCCTCTGATGAAGTTTGGGGAGCATGAACAGGGACACACAAGGTTCAGGGGTACTGACAATACAATCTCAAGACAGAACACACACACATACCTAAAGGAAATGTGAGCACTCATTCAGGCCCTACAAGTTTTTCCCATCTCTGGAAACCATAAGCTCTCAAGTTATGCACAGACAATACAACAGTCTTGACATATGATAGTGCATGGAGGGGCAGCATGTTACTAACTGTGCAGACTGGTTTAGATAGCTTGGGAAATGGCCATCAAGACAAACACATTCCTCCAGGACAATGGTTGGCAGACTCCCTCAGCAAGTCAGTGGAAGATCCCACCACTAATGAATGCTCAACAGAGAGGTCTCCCTAAACATAGTCCACAAATGAGATACACATGCATAGATTTGTCTTGATAAGTAACACATTTCCCTCTCTTTTGTCCAAGGACACATTGCCCCCAACTTGGAGAACAGATGCCTTGTCTTTTCAGTGGATGGGAGGGTTTCTTTATGGGACTTTCCATTGCCTCTGCTTCTTGCATAAAATCCAAAAAGAAATCAAGAATTTTGATGGCGATTCCCTTTCAGTCAAGACAAAATTGTTTTCCCTTTCTGTGTCTTCTGGTCAAGGTTCATTACCACAAGTTACCCCACAAAATGGACTTGCTCATACAACAGAAGGTCACACTGCTTCATCTCAGGTCTACTTCACAATGTCGAAAGCCGACAATATCGAAGCTGATATTGTTGATACCACAACATTGAAAGCGCAGAACATCGTGCAGGTAAACGGAAATCTCTGTAGAGGGAGATTTCTGTTTACCTCAATGTAGTGCGGTCTCGGAGTTGGAATATTTAAGTAGGGGGTGTGGGGGGTGCAGGGTGGCTTGCCCCCCTGCCTACGCTAGTTAGTTTTTATTTTTGTTTGTTTTTTTTAAACATTATACTATGTTTTACTACATCGATCACTAGAGGTCGACCTTTAGTGATTCAATGTAGTAAGATTTCGATAACGTGATAAAGATGCTTCATCTCAACCTATCATCCCTCAGTCTAACTTACCTGTCATCCCTCAACCTAACCTTATGGACTATAGGATTCTGATCCCTTCCAGACACCAATTTTTGGAGGACGTGCTTCAGGTCCTTCAAGAGGCAAGGAGACCCACTACCTGAAAATCCTACATAGACAAATGGAAGAGACAGTCAATCTGGTATCAAGCTAAAATTCTGGCCCCAGTAAAATGCGAGGTTCCTGTATTGTCTTACTCGTGTGAGCTCATGTGGTTTATCATATTCATCTATCAAATCACACCTTTCATCCATTTCCTGTCTGCCTCTTAACCCTCGTCTAATGTCCAGACTTGAGGTCAAGCATTCTTAAAAGGAGTCATGCACTTAAATCTTCCTAGGAAACATCTGGATCTCAATTACATGCTGTAAGAGCTTACTATACCCTTATTTTGAACACACTCCTGTGTTTTTCACTTGGAAAACTATTTTGCCTGTAGCTTCACATCTGCTAGGTGGGTTTCAGAGCTCCAAGTTCTGATGTCTTCACCTCCCACCTCCCTTTCTTATTTTCCATAAGGGCACAATATCCTTGAGGATCAGTCCTTTCTTCATGCCTAAAGTGGTGAATGAGTTATCCTTCAATCAGGCCATCAATCTTCCCACTTTTTTTCCTAACCCACAGAACTGGGGGGGGGGGGTACTGCATTCCCTGGATGTGCACAAACAGATTAGACTTTACCTGGACAAGTCTAAGAATCCTGCATTCCCTAAACATACACAGGCGGCTTAGATTTTATCTAGACAAGTGTAACACTATTTTTAAGTCACACCAATTGTTTGTTTCCTTCTTGGACTGTAAGCCGGGGCTGCCAGTGTCTAAACAGACTATTGCTAGTTGGATTTCTAGGTCCATCTCCTTTCTATACTTAATATGGCAAATATTTACCTTCTTTTCTAAAAGTTCCTTCTATTAGAGCAGTGGCCTCATCTGGTGCTTTCTACAAGGGGGTACAATCCAGAACGGTAATGGAAGCAGCTAGTTGGTCTTCAGTGCATACCTTCACCAAACATTACAGAGTAGATGCTTTTTCCAAATCCAGAGCTAGCTTTGTCAGGTCAGCCCTCTCTGGCTTATTAGACAGCTTTCACAGTTGTCAACCTTCCACCCTTCTGGTCCCTTAAGCTTTGAGAGTCACCCATCTGTGTGGAATAGTGCAACAGTGTTTTCAGTCAGAACACAGCACAGTTGTGCAAGTTGTGCAAGAACTTACCATAACAGTAGAGGCCCTACTGAGCACTGTTGCAGGATTCTTTACAACTTTCCACCCCTTCTTTTCACCCATTTTTAATTCTCCTGCCCTGTTTTGCAGCCTCTAAGTCAGAGGGAGAACTCCCCTTTTACCTCTGCATTTCACCATTTAGCTGACCCTTTTCTTCTCAGATTTCTTCAGGCTGCTAGCTTGGAGATAGTTTGAGGATTTATACTTGTATGTCTGCTTACATACCCTTATGCTCATGGGATGATGCTATATGTCAGATGTATGGCTCTGTGGAAGATTTTAGGATTTGCTGACATGACTTGGGGATTAGCATTACTAATCTATGCAACGACCTGGATCCACAATGGAAAATATCATCCCGACTGTTAATACTCCTGCAAGAAACAGACACGTAGTAAAACAAACACACTTTATTCTTTTCTTCTAGCGCCTCAGTGTCACCACCTTCAAGGAATAAAAAAAACTCCTAAAACAAACTCTTTTATACTTAATTATAAATTACATTCTATTAATCAATGAAATATATTCCAAATTTAAAGTAAACACTTCCAATTCAATTCATTATTTAAACCTTTGGGAACCAAAGTTTTATATTTAAAAAAAATATATATATATATATACTTTCCTCATATAATAATTTATATCACACGGACAACATAGGGCATAAATCACCCCTTTACTTTCACAAGAAAATATGCCCCTAGATTCAAATCTAATTAAATGTACTTAACTAGTTTATATCTCAAATGCCTTCATATGATGTTGTTTTATAGTTAGATAGAGACATTCATACATCATATATCTCATATCATATTAGTTTGATATTATAAAGCATGTATAATTGTAAACAACATATGAATTGACCAGTATATATTCACATATTTATATATATACCTATTTATATACCTTCCTATTTATATATTTGTTTATTTATTCATTTATTTATTCATCTACATTTATATTCATATTTGCATCCATATTTGCATTTATACATATTTATACACATATACATGTGCATCTATGCGTTTATTATTATAAAACATCTGTATTTTTACCTAAAATTTTATAAATCACAGAATTTTATTAATAAATATTATACATCTTCGCACAGAACATATAATGCTTTATTTATTTATTTATTTATTTGATAAGCATTTTGTCTTAATTGCGTTTATATACGTTCATATTATTAAGGAAATAACAAATGACACAGTACTGTCTGACTTTGAACGATACTGCTTAAATCTAAGGTCTTTTGGAAATGTCTGATCATGTTATTCTGTCTAATTGATTAATTGTTCTAATGAACTAATTACTTATTTTAATTTTGGTGCCTTTTTACTATTCTTTATTATATAAACTGAAGTTTTAAATGTTAATGTACTGTCTGATGAAGCGTAGTAGTTGCTACGCGAAAGCGCTCACATCTAAATAAATGTTCTTTTTTGCTGAATCTATCCTGGTCTACGGTCAAGTTTATATTGAAAATTGATGCTGATCTATTCAATTTTATCTTGGTGACATTGGGCTGTTTGTTGAATACTCCAGCTGCTTCCAACTGTTTCGTGGTGAGAGAGCCTGGTTTTTACTGCTTTACCTGCCTTGTCATTACAGGCACTCTCTTCAGCTACCGGTGAAAAGTTTTTTATTATACAGTTTCTTTCTTGATTATTTTCACCGGCTGCACACGATGGAAAATGTTAACATTGAATTGGACTATTCTCCAGGGACGAGGGACGCCTCAGCGATTTTGGTGGATCTTTTACACCAACAGGCAAACCCTTTATTGGCTCTGGATCTATCACATACTGACAACGTTGTTCCAGTCAATGAAGAGGGCTTTAACATCACCGATTTTAACACAGCATCCAAGGAGCTCGAGGATGACATGTACAGGCTACAGAGATATGCCTGGCAAAGGCAGCACCTGGAAGCATGTCTACACTACTCTGTTGTGCCAAGGGGGATGCGAGTCCTTTGTATGCCATCGTATGGAGAGGCACATCCGGTACTACTTAAAAAATGGCAGGACCTTAATATTGATCTCGGATACAGGTACATTAAGCTTTTGCTTGAATACTTTAGTCCAATAGAGACTGAATTACGTAACAAAGTTGACCTTGGCTTTAAAGATTTAAGTAACCGTTTTAAAACGGAGTATTGTGTTAGGAGAATGCGTAATATTTGCCTTCAGGTGAATGCCTTTAGTGAAAGGCTAAAGGCAACGAAATTGCGCAAGCTACAAAGAGATTTTCAAGATTTCAGATCTCGGCAAATATTTGTATGGCCGAAAGGCAATAATGCTGCTCAGAATGTAAGTAGCACAAATGAGAACATGAATCATTTATTACCTCCAACTAATACAGTTAGTTCTATTAGTAACGTGAATGATCTTCAATCTACTAATGAACTTTTACCTGCTACATCTTTGGAGGGAGCTAACACTACTCTCTCCGCTGTGTCTGACACGCCCCCTCCTAATCAACAAGCACTGCAACATCCATCTAGTAATTTAGCTAGACCGAAGGACTCACATTCTGTTAATACCTCAGGCCCTTCTCCTTCCACTTTTTTACCTTACCCCGTGAAACAACAACTTTATCACAGGGGACGCTCCATGAGCCGGGGCCCAAGAAAAAGGAAACTTTCAAAAGAAAATTACCAGCCAATAAGAAGAACAAGAATGTGACTGAACTATTATATAATTATTCTGACGTTTCTTTTTCTGATGCGGACATTTCTCTATTGAATCGGGGACTTAATTTTATTCCAGCTTGCCCTGACACTTTGAGTCAGGTGCTAATTGACCTTAGATTATTTTGCAGACTGGTAGCTTTGAAGGTGTTTTTTAAAGACAAAGCTGACTCTACTAGTGTCAATGTGAATACTGTTTTTAAACGCAAAAGCACTTTTATGCCTCCACTTTCTTATAATATTGAATGTTTTTTAAATCTGTGTGAACATGATTTTTATAAATTATTTTCTACTAAGGTGAAACCTAGTTTTTATAATCTTACTTTAGAAGAATTTACTTCTTTAAAATATTTAAGCAATTGCAATGAAATTACTATCAAACCCGCTGACAAAGGGGGTGGGGTAGTCATCTTAAACACCACTGACTATAATATGAATATGCATTTAATGCTTAATGATGACACAACATATGCTAGAATGAAGTTATATGATGTCAACAGGATAATTAAAAATGTACATGATGTATTATATGATCTGCTCATTTGTAGACAAATCAGTGAAGAAATGTATAATTACTTGGTTATAGATAATCCCACTGTACCAATCATTAAGGGATTACCGAAAATCCACAAGAACCAATATCCCATTCCACTTAGACCCATTGTTTCGGGGGACAATTGGGTCACTGCTAACATTTCTTCTTTCATAGAATTTCTACTCAGACCTGTAGTAGATTCTTTTACTACTATTTTAAAGGATACATACCAATTACTTGATTATTTATCTGAGATGCACCTAGCTCCACATGAACATGAATACCTTTTAATTACCTTAGATGTGAAAAACCATTTTACATCTATCCCCAATGATTTAGGTATTGAAGCGGTGAGAGAAATATTATTAGAAGAAACATCATTTACAAATGATAGACAGTTGCTAATAGGCCAATTACTGGATTTAGTTCTGAATAATAATGCATTTATGTTTTTGAATAACTATTATCTACAGAAATGGGGGGTGGCAATGGGCACCCCTTGCGCCAACACCTATTCTAACTTGGTTGTTTTAGATTGGGAGCGGAGATGCCTGTTTACCCACCCCTTGTTTTCTAAGATAAAGGTCTATAAACGTTTTGTGGATGACATTTTTATCGTTTGGGAAGGTACTGAGAATGATTTTAAGGACTTTTTAGCTTATTTAGAAACCACATCTACCTTCCTTCAGTTCACCATGGAATGTTCTCATGATTTAATTAATTTTTTAGACGTAACTTTAAGCATTACAGAACATGGCCTTATCACATCAACACTCTATAGGAAACCAACTTGGAGGAACACCCTTCTCACCTTTGATAGAATGCATCCTAGATATATTTTTCCTGGTATCATCAAAAGTCAATTTATCAGATTGACCAGGCTTTGTAAGGACATTCCTAAATTACAATCTGAAGCAGATCGCTTAGAAGTACTTTTTAAAGAAAGAGGATATGACCCAAGTTTAGTTAGTAATATTAAAAACAGCGTTATAGATAATACACAGATAGAAAACAAACCTGTTAGCACCAGAAAAAGGGTAGATATAAATAGACAGACAAAATTTGTAGCTGTAACCCTAAACTATACAAGTATTACTAATGATATTAAAAAGATTTTTTACAATAATTGGAAGGTCCTAATTATGGATCCATTTGTCAGGCAAGTCGTGGGGGTAAAACCCCATTTCATGTTTAGAAATAGCCTGAACCTTAAACGGCCATTGTGTAATGATAATTGCTATATCTACCCAGTAGCATTATCTGTTAGTCATAAGACTGGTACTTTTCCTTGCCATAACTGCAATAGGTGCAAGTTCATTTCTAATATGCCTGAATTTCACCAACCTACTATGAATTACATCTTTCGACCAAGGTTTTTTGCTAATTGCTGCACAAAGAACCTTATTTATCTTGCGACATGCAAGAAATGCCAAGCCTTCTATGTCGGACTTACTAAAAGATGTTTGAAGGATAGGATATATGGCCACTTATATGATATACAGAGAAAAAATGAACTGAATGCCTTGGCGAAACATATACTAGAACATCCTTCACACCATTTTGACTTTAGAGTCTTAGAAATAATTGTAAATAATAAAAGAGGTGGTGATAACATGCTGCTTTTAAATAATAAAGAACTGAAATGGATTCTGAGATTGGCTGCTCATATACCCCCTGGCATTAACAGCCATGTTTCTATCAAGCCTGCTTTGGAAGCTAGATAAGGTTTAAATATTATTCCATTTCTTTAACCTAGTATTCCTTCATTATTTAAGTGTGTTCCATATATAAACACAATTAACATATACGTTTAAAGTTAAACAACTGCACATTTTTTGCACCATTAATATTCATTTTTATTTATTCATAACTAATTTATTTCTAACATTCTATTTTATATTGCATAAGCTTACATATGCATTTTTATGCTGAGTCTATAATTTTAAATGCAATTTTAAATGCATTCTTAAATACATCTCAAATACATTTTCATAAATATATATTTTATTATTTTTTTTTTTTTCTATTTAATTAGTTTAGATTACATTTTATTCTTGTGCTCCTGGTCATGTACTTAACTAGTTTATATCTCAAATGCCTTCATATGATGTTGTTTTATAGTTAGATAGAGACATTCATACATCATATATCTCATATCATATTAGTTTGATATTATAAAGCATGTATAATTGTAAACAACATATGAATTGACCAGTATCTATTCACATATTTATATATATACCTATTTATATACCTTCCTATTTATATATTTGTTTATTTATTCATTTATTTATTCATCTACATTTATATTCATATTTGCATCCATATTTGCATTTATACATATTTATACACATATACATGTGCATCTATGCGTTTATTATTATAAAACATCTGTATTTTTACCTAAAATTTTATAAATCACAGAATTTTATTAATAAATATTATACATCTTCGCACAGAACATATAATGCTTTATTTATTTATTTATTTGATAAGCATTTTGTCTTAATTGCATTTATATACGTTCATATTATTAAGGAAATAACAAATGACACAGTACTGTCTGACTTTGAACGATACTGCTTAAATCTAAGGTCTTTTGGAAATGTCTGATCATGTTATTCTGTCTAATTGATTAATTGTTCTAATGAACTAATTACTTATTTTAATTTTGGCGCCTTTTTACTATTCTTTATTATATAAACTGAAGTTTTAAATGTTAATGTACTGTCTGATGAAGCGTAGTAGTTGCTACGCGAAAGCGCTCACATCTAAATAAATGTTCTTTTTTGCTGAATCTATCCTGGTCTACGGTCAAGTTTATATTGAAAATTGATGCTGATCTACTCAATTTTATCTTGGTGACATTGGGCTGTTTGTTGAATACTCCAGCTGCTTCCAACTGTTTCGTGGTGAGAGAGCCTGGTTTTTACTGCACTACTTTCCTCATATAATAATTTTGGTTTAATATATTGTCATTTTCTTCAACACAATTAATTTGTTCCAATATAGTGCCATACAACAGGTTAACATCACTCTTGTTTCATTTTAAAATGTGGAGAAATTATTTTGTCCTCCCTCTGATTCCTTATATCTCTCATATGTTCCATAAATCTGGAACAAAACTTTCTTTTCGTCTCCCCTATATAATATAAATCACACGGACAACATAGGGCATAAATCACCCCTTTACTTTCACAAGAAAATATGCCCCTAGATTCAAATCTAACACTATTAATACTTTTGACTTTGTTAACAAAATGTCTGCACACACTACATTTCCCACACTTAAAAGTTCCCTTTGCTGACAGCGGTCTTCTTATTTCCATTGTTGGCATACTAAAACTACCATGTACCAATATATCCTTTATATTTTTACCTCTAGTATATGAAAAAAGGGGGTGTTTCGGTAGAATAGTTGCTAAAAATTTATCTTGTATTAAATATTCCCAGTAATATTTAATCAATTCTACAAACTCTTTACTTCTAACATTATAGACTGACACAAAGTACATTGGGTCTATTTTATTTACCACACCTCTCTGATGTTCTGCACTTCTTTTCACTGTATTATCCTCCCTCAACACATCTGTTCTAATTCGGGCCTCCTGTATATTACTTGGGTCATATCCTCTTCTCAAAAGCATATTGACTGTTTGCCTTATTTCCTGTAACAAAATATCTTTCTCACTACATAACTTGGATAATCTTAATAACTCCCCATAAGGAAGTGCCTTAAGCACATGGGGGCAATGACAGCTGGTAGCGTGAAGGTATTGGCTACCATCAGCAAATTTTCTATGTATACGGTTGTAATACTTCCATTCTCTTTCCCTTCCAGAACAAGATCTAAATAAACAACTTTTGTACCTCTCTGCAAACCATCAAATGGCAAACCGTATGGGTTATTATGTAAATCAATTATAAAACTATCCACCTCATTCCAACCTCCCTCACACACAAATGTTAAATCATCTATATATCGAAAATAAAAATCAACATATTTTTTCATAAAATTAAATTTGAATAAAAAAGTAATCTCAAAAAAGACATAAAAAGATTTGCATACATAGGGGCAAAAGCAGCCCCCATGGCTGTTCCCTGCCTTTGCCTATACATTTGATTATCAAAATAAAAATAATTATTTTTCAAACAAAAATCTACCCACTCAATAACAAAATAGGAAAAGGGACTGTCCCCCCAAAAATACCTGGTGATTTCTGAACATAAGGCAATAACACCTTGTTTAACATCAGATCGATGTTATGTAAAAAATACTTGTAGACCCAAATTATAGGCCTGCCAGGAGGATTCACTAAACTTTTATGTATTTTTGGTAGGCAGAAAAAAAACTCCCTTTCACTCTCTCTATTACAAGATAGCTTTGACTTTCTGAAGAAAATTTCCCCTGTGCTATGGAATAAGAATAAATATTGGTTAGTGCTTGATGTGAGAAGTTTATACACATCAGTTAAACATGTGCATGGACTAGTGGCCATCAGGTAAATGGGTGATTTATGCCCTATGTTGTCCATGTGATTTATATTATATAGGGGAGACGAAAAGAAAGTTTTGTTTCAGATTTTTGGAACATATGAGAGATATAAGGAATCAGAGGGAGGACAAAATCATTTATTCACATTTTAAAATGAAGCAAGAGTGATGTTAACTTGTTGTATGGCACTATATTGGAACAAATTAATTGTGTTGAAGAAAATGACAATATATTAAAACAAAAGTTATTATATAAGGAAAGTGTGTATATATATATATATATATATATATATATATATATATATATATATATATATTAAAATATAAAACCTTGGTTCCCAAAGGTTTAAATAATGAATTGGAAGTGTTTACTTTAAATTTGGAATATATTTCATTGATTAATAGAATGTAATTTATAATTAAGTATAAAAGAGTTTGTTTTAGGAGTTTTTTATTCCTTGAAGTTGGTGACACTGAGGCGCTAGAAGAAAAGAACAAAGTGTGTTTGTTTTACTACGTGTCTGTTCCTTGCAGCAGTATTAAGAGTTGGGATTATATTTTCCATTTTGGATCCTGGTCGTATTTATTTGTTGGAGAGTTGGTGTGGTTCTTGTTTTTTTTTAGCATTACTAATCTGTCTAGCAGAAGTGGTTTGGATAGGGAAATCACTGCAAGGTCTGCTTTGAGGTTCAAAAACTTGTATTTGTGAGTCTGAGGTACTCTGCATAACATATTTAACTTCTTAGGGGCAGGAGGTTGACTTTCAGGTAAACCACATTGTCTAAAGCACGTAAAACATGATAGACAACTGCAGAATGAGGAATATCCAGCTGTAACAAATCCTAATATATTTGCTGGGAAGCAAAAATGTCACTCTCATCCTATGGAAAAAGTTCTTTCATTTTAGATAGTTTCAAAAAAGAACGGTGTTCTGCAGGAAAATCTGAAGCAACATTTTCCTCAGATTCAGAATCTTTGGGTTGCAAAGAAAATGCTGCAGCACAACATTTTCCCCTCCAATCCTTTCCCTTTTGACTAAAAATCAGAGTTAGAAAGAAAAGGAACTCTTTCTTTTGTTTCACAACGATGAATTAGTTAATGGAAATTGAAATAGCAGTAGGAGAAACCATATACTCCAGTAAGCCGGCTAGCTGGAAGACGGCAATAAAGGCTTCGCAGATCCTCTGATTTTCACCACAATAACTTTAATGCTCAGATAGCAACACAACACAAATGGTCCACATGAAGCACACACATAATACAAAAACAGTCGATGTTAAGCGCTTTCATCTGCCGATTGCAGACTTCCTCAGAACATTACATTTAGAAAGTGACCCTGATATTTAAACTATATTTGGCGCCAAAACAACTCAAATGATTTAAAGGCACATACATAAATATATTGCACATCTCTCGATAATTAAAAATGTATAAATATGGATGATATGTATAACTAAGAATTGCTTGTGGATAATCTTACAACAATTTCAGACTTCTCCATAATTATAAAACTTACAATTGATAATTGTGATAATTAAATAAATATTATAAAACCATTTAATATATCCATATATGAAACCTATCTAATAACTACATGGATTCATTTTACAATAATACTATAAATATAATTAATATAATACAAATATATAATAGTCCCATAATAAATAATAAATAATACTGAATAAATATTGATAATAATGTATGTTAAAATGATTTTATATAAGATATAACCCTCAAATTCCTAACAACTTGTGTATTACTATCATTCACATTTTTAGGAAAGGTTTAATACTTATAAAGTCATTAAGCCCTGGAGTTCTTGTGGCATCTGTTAACATCTGCCACTTGCTCTCTTTACAAGCTAATTTGTTTTTCCAATCTCCTCCTATTGGATTCAAATATTCCTGATCTATGATTGTGAATGTAAAGAAATGTTGTTCTCCTGCCTCTTTAATGTGTCTGTACAAAGCATTCTTCTGGTCTTTGATTTTAATTCTATAATAATGTTCGTAAATCCGCTTTTTTAATTGTCTCTCAGTCTTTCCTATGTAAAAGGCTGGGCAGGATTTACATTTAGCTAAGTACACCACCTGTTTTGTATGACAGCACCCTCCCCTACTCTTAATTTTTGTATGATTCACATCTTCTAACTTTATGTGGGTTGTAGTATTGATATATTGACATTGTTTACAATTTCCACATTTTCTAGTAGATATATCTGTGTTCTTTTTATTCTTTCCTTGACTACCTGTCTTCTCTAATAATTTCTTGATGTTGGGAGCTGTCCTATATACAATAGTCGGTTTGCAACCCAACTTGTCTCTAGTAGCTTCTGTAACAGTGATAATATCCCAATATCTCACCACTATCTCCTTAATATAATTAACATATGGGGAATATGTCAACACACATACTCTTCCTTCCTTAAATGTGTTTTCTATAGGATTGTTTTGTTTAGCTTCTTGTCTGCCCATTAAGGGTATATATTTTTGATTCCATTCTGAGCTGACATATTTAATAGTATCATCCAATAGTTCTATAGGATAACCTCTATCCTTAAATAATTTATGAATAAAAGTCATCTCACTTTCCATATCCATTTTAGTTGATGACATTCTGGCTCCCCTTATACATTGGCCCTTGACAATATTTTTGAAAATGTGTCTTGGGTGATTGCTACTGAAATATATGTAGTCATTGGAAAATGTTCCTTTTCTGTGCACCTTAGATGCGAACCCATCATCCATCTTGTATATGAATGTGTCCAAATACGAGATACCACTTTCACTAATATTGTACGTGAACTTTAAAAACTTTTAACTTTAAACTTTTGTGGTGGTATTGATGTATTCCATAAATTTCAGTATATCTTCCTTATCACCTTTCCATAAAATGAAGATATCATCTAAAAACCTAGCATAAAACATTATATTGTCCTTATATAAACTATTAAACACATAAGTATTCTCCCATTCTAGCATGACTAAATTGGCAAATATGGGTGCACATGATGCACCCATTGCCACTCCTTTATTCTGTCTGAATATCTCACCTTCATATGATATATAGTTATGGTCTAGAATCAATGACATCATATCTAAAATAAGCACAATTTTATCCCAACTTAAGTCAGAATATGTTCTCAAGCTGTTACAAAAATAATCTAAACCTTCTTCTTTCGGTATACAAGAGAACAAATCACAGACATCTATCGTCACAAAATTATATTCTGTATTACACACCTGTGGTGTTAATTTACTTAAAAAATCCCATGAGTCTGTCATCAAATGGGGTATATTTTTATATATATTTTTGACCCATCTGTCAATAGTATAGCCAATGTAGGAGAAACCAAGTTTCTTACTTTTTGATTTATTTTCCTGGGAAATTTCCTAGAAAAGGGCAAACTCAAAGTAGTGTCACTGTCCAAGGGCTCAGACACCTTTTCAGCTATGTGATAGACCTTCACCTACTCCTACCCCTGAGACCAAAAAGAGTGATTCCCTCTTGCCAGTTGAGGGCAACACCACAGCTGCAGAAGACATGTCTATCGTTATGTCCTTGGTGACTTAGTGGAGGAAAAACAATTATCGGTACAAGGAACCTCCTCTGACCACAGCAGAATGACCCATGATTGGCTGCTTGACACCTAAAGACTCCCTGAAAACCTTCTTATTCTTCTTTCTGATGGGGGAAGAAGAATCAAGGAGATCAGTAGCTGCTCCATTAGGTCCAGCAGCAAACGAAGCCCCAAAGTCTGTTAGTGAAGCCAGTAAGAGGTGGTAAATTCAATGCCAGATAAAAGATGGTTTTGAGGTAAACACACATTGACAGTCCCTAAATGCATCAAATTCTATATCATTCTATACCAAAATATTAATACTCACAGAAATTAAAAAGAAATTGTGTAATGTGTAACCTTTTTCAAACTTAAAACAGATACCATAAGGTTCACAGTTATGCTGTAATTCCTGCACTGTAAGGCCAGTGCTGTATCCTTTAGAAATAACACCAAGGAGGTCATGTAGTTATCTGTGATGAGATTTCTTCATCTTTACACAGTCCAAGGACTCTTCATGGGTTCACTACATGCCCATTAGCCCCCTATCTGCTTGACTGACCCACTGGCCAGCTCTGCTTGGTCCAAATTGTTTCATTCCCCTGCTGTTTGGTCCCAGTAGTGGTCAGCCACATTCCCTTTACTAGGTGTGAGGTAAAGTTCATTCATTCCCTGGGACAGGCATGCCAGTCAAGTCCCCCCAAATGAGTTGAGAGTCAGAAGGTAGGGTGTGGATTAGTCAGAAAGTGAAATAGATCTTGTTGATAGATCTCCTGAGCCTATCTATATCTCTTAACAGGTTCTTGACAGCTTCTAGACCTTGGGGGATACACATCATCCTAGGCTTGCTAAGTGCTACTGGACTACTGTACAGTATGTGCTTACCAGGCCCGAGCTCTGTACGTTTAGCACTCGGTGCTTCTGCAAGGAGCCACCCAAGTGTTAGTCCAGAGCTGTCTCCCACCTCCTCAGACTGAAGGCCAGTTAATCCCATCCTCCTTCCAACTCCTTCAAGTGCCCAAGTCGCTAGTTGAACATGGGCTTGGCTGGGGTCACAGGCAAAGCTTCATCCTTCTATGTCATGGAAGCAGGTAAGAGTACATGCTCATTTTTAATGTGTAACACTTCTCCCTCACCATAACCTTCTGATGTTGCTCACACAAAGCTTGTGTTATGCCTCAATTTATTAAATTACCAGAAGTAGTTCACCTGTGCCCATAAAGTGTAACTTCTCCACTTACTGAGACCTTTAATGACATAACTGCATTCTTCCCCCTTTGCAGGTATTTCCCCCTCTCCCTTCTCAGGTATAATTTTAAACACTCTGTCCTTTTCCTCCACACCATTGTCTTTACTTTAGCATATAGATCTGGAACTAAACCGTGCATCTTCACTTCCGTCCTGCACTTAGTGTCCTTGCACTGTGTCATGCTTTTTTCATATTTTAAAGATATCTGCACTCTTCCTCACCAATGTTAACTACTTTTTTTGTACATGAAGTAAATGACATTGTAACAGAGAACATTAGTTGTGGTGTACTTTCCCTAGAGGGATGCTGCTAGAGTTATCATCAATGCTATTACATCACTGTGATGTAAATAATTTATATTTATGTGTTTCATTGATTTATTGCTTGATATTAGCTTTGTCTTGAAACTAAAAGTATCTCTCATACACACTTCTGACTATTAACCATAATGGATTTGTTTAAACTGTACCATGGACATGATAGTGTAAGTTAAAGGTTTTCACTGGCTCAGGTCTTCACCATTCAGTTCTGTTATTTGGCATTTGGATCAGTATTGCTAAAACCTTTCAGGGAAAACATTAAAGTAAATCAGAACTGAGGCCACCTCCATACATTGCAATGCTACAGTAATTGGCACAGAGGTCACCTCCATGGATTGTGATGCTTCATTCATTGGCACTGAGGCCACCTCCATGCATTGTGATGCTGCATTAATTGGTACTGAGGCCACCTCCATACATTGCAGTGCTACAGTAATTGGCACAGATGTCACCTCCATGCATTGTGATGCTTCATTCATTGGCACTGAGGCCACCTCCATGCATTGTGATGCTGCATTAATTGGTACTGAGGCCACCTCCATGCATTGCAATGTTGAAGTAATTGGCACTGAGGCCACCTCCATGGATTGTGATGCTACATTAATTGGCACTGAGGCCACCTCCGTGCATTGTGATGCTGCATTAATTAGCACTGAGGCCACCTGCATGCATTGTGATTCTGCATTAATTGGCACTGAGGCCAACTCCATGTATTGTGTTGCTGCATTAATTGGCACTGAGGACACCTGCATGCATTGTGATTCTGCGTTAATTGACACTGAGGCCACCACCATGCATTGTGATGCTGCATTAATTGGCTCTGAGGCCACATTCATGCATTGTGATGCTTTATTATTTATACTGGTAATGGCAAGAACTGCCTTTTTTATTGATTGCCATGAGTATAACATTAACTGCACTAGGTACCATAAATTAAATCCTTGCTTATGCAAACCTTAATATAAGAACTTCCTTTTACTTCAATAGTAAAAAAAAGTTTTACATTTACTTTTGCTTTAGAAAATTATATTTTCAAAGCATTACTTCTGAAATCTCAATTCAGCTCTGACTTTGAATGGAAAATTCATGTGTACCCATCTCTGTCTTGGAGAGAGCATTGCGCTCTCATTTGTCAAAGAAAGATATGGTCTTGCCCTAAAACATTACATTGTTCAGCGTTAGTCTTCTAAGGTTATTTTACTACAACCTACTTTTTCCCTCAGCCCATGGCAAGATCTCTGCTGCTGCTAAGCAGCTGTAATCTGCAGGGTACTTCACAGCAGCTTCTCGTGGGATCATCTTATGTGTAGCTTCCTGGAGTTTCTGACTCTTAGACCTTCCTTTTACTAAAGAAGGCTGCCTTCATGTATCACCGTAGTCCTTCAATTTGATATCACTTATTCATAGAGCACATTCACCATTCCTTTAATTCATATTTCTGCAATTTGTGCCACCAGACAGCAAGATATATTATCTGCCACAGTGTGAACAGTGGTATCTTGCTAGGTAGCATCATCCATCTGTGTTGCTGCATCTTTCTCTAGCATGTTGCCACATTCTTTCCTCTCAGCCGTTGTCTTTGCCCTTGACCCTGTATTTTTTTGATCAAGGTACTTTTATTGGAATAGGCTGTTTACTTGCCATAGCCACCTTCTGCTCTTGGCAACTGTTATGATTTCCTTTTCTACTGTCAGCAGATAGTTTTTATTTCTTGTTCCCCATTTGGAGGTATGCATACCTCCTACTTGTACCCACCCTGGCATCATACACCAGATCAGAAATGCTAGCCCCTATTTAATGTTTTGAAGTACACAATCATGTGAATGTATAACTTTTTTTGGATGTTATAACCTCTCAAAATATAGAGGTTCATAGTAACACTAGGTTATATAAGAGATCTTGTAAGCATTATCCAGAATGCAGTGGTATGCATACAAAATTTGTTTATAAGAACGTTGTGTGAAGTCAGATGCATAAAGCAGAATGTACAAATACTGACTTTTTTTTTACCCGATGTCCTTAATTCTATGCCAAATGATTTTGTAAAACATGAATATGATCATGGTGAACTGGATAAAAGGATAGTAGATGTATTATCACATAGAAAAGCATACAGTAAACCTTATTTCACAGAATGAGTGGTGCTGGTGAATAGATGGAGCAATAATAAGACCAGACTGCTACTAACTTATTCTAGAAATGTGAAATGTATTTGTAATGTTATGAAAAGTACCTGGGACATACTAGCTGCCAGTTCTCATATTTTGAAAATGGTAAGAAGTGCATCTAGTTTTATATTTATAGGTTCATAGGTAAGTAGTACTAGGCTAGCTACCCTTGCAGGCCATATTAAGCCTAACCAATTTCCCTTCTTTGTGCTTCAGTTAACCTATCCCATTTGTTTAGAGTGGACTTACCCATCCCATGGTCGATAATTATATATTATCCCTAATTAGAATAACTAGGATCACACCATAGATAATTTGAGGGGATCCATGCATGGGATAAAGCACTTTGGAGTTCCCTGTGTCAATTAGTGTACCTGGAGCAGTCCTGAGGTAAATATTCTGTTTCACATTCATAGATCCAAGTTATGCTTGAATATGGATAGGGCTGAACTTTGTTTTATGCGGATGGATAGTCTGTACCAGAGCAGCAGTATCCTCTGCAAGATATACCCATCCCTTCAAACCATTCTGTTGATGTTGAAGAAGAGGTTTAGATCCCTAGACTGCTTATTTCTGATGCCATTTGACTTGTTGTTGTGCAGTAAATCCTTCAGTACTGGGTCGGAGGATGCCTTGTATGCTAGACACAGGTCACCTCTTAGCAATCTGTAGGATACCATGTATAGTGACGGGGCTTTGAGTCGGTCTCTGTAAGACATGCTGTTTAGACTTTGTATTGTTTTAGTAGGGCATCGCTGTGGGCATTCTAGTTGTTATGCATGTCTGGACAGATACATGTCAAAGCGGGCATTATAACTGGCCTAATGATGGCTGAGTAAAGGGGAGAATGACATCCCTAGATCTAGGCACGATCTCTTTGTTTATGCAATAGAGAAGGACTTTCTTGCAACAATGGACACATTTTGGTCAAAATTTAGGTCACTGTCCAGGTAAGTTCCCAAATCTTGAACAACTGGGTCAACACTTAGGGGCATAGTGATAATGTGGATAGATGACTTCCTAAAGGATACAGTCATGTATTTAGTTCAGACCATGATTTTGGCACCTGTTATTTATTTGGGACAAAACATCCTGCAGGATGGCTAAGTCATTTGGAGATTCAATGACTGCTCCTAGCTTGTGGTCATGTGCAAACTTAGTCCGCCAGTACCCTTTGGTATTGAAAATGAAAAGAACTTGGAGATAGTTATGTCATACAAATATGTATTCTGAGAGTATAGTGTTAGCAGATCATTTGACTGCACACCCTTGTAGAAGTTGGTTCATGTCCAAATGTATTGCTGAAATACATAGGGGTTGGGAGGGTGGCCTAATGGTTAAGGTGTTTGCCTTTCAAGCACAAGGTGCAGGGTTTGAGTCTCACAAGGGATAATTGGCTAGGCTTAAAATGGCTCGCAAGGGCAGTTAGCTTAGTACTAACCCATGTAAATGAATTTTCAGCCATCTTGTTAATGGCAAACAACTTTTAGTTTTATAAACAAAAACAGAACTGCTCAGTAGATAAAGAAGAGTGTATCCAAAAAGTAGGTAAAATCCAAGTAGCTAGAACACTGAAGTCATAAAATAAGAAAAAACAAGCTAGAATGCTTTCGCTCAAAGCTTTATCAAGTGAAAAACAAATTCATTATTATTATTATTTGGTGACTTGATTGTTCTGGCTACCCAAGTTTTACTTTTACACAGGCTGCATGAAATCCAATATAGTTTATATAGCACTGAATAACAGCAATAGTACTTTTGGCATTGATAAAGCAAATAGGCATTTAAGGAGCGTATAACTGGAAAGGTGATTAGACTAAGTGGAGGTGATGTGACAAGTTTAACTGAAGTAGAATATAGATGGGATTGCCATTTGAGGTGATTTGATATAGTTACCTGAAATACAAGAATACCGATGGGTTATCTTTTCAAATACTAATAATGTTTATTGTGTTTGAATGACCGTTATAGTGTCAAACCAGTTTTGAAATGTAGGGCTTTAAAACATTAATGATGTTTTTAGAGTTTGAGTATGCTTTGTGGTGTATTCCTTAAATACTTAATGCAATGGTGTTTTTTTTTGTTTTGTTTTGTTTGTTTTTTTAACCTACTTGAGAAAGTGCTTTGTGTATGAAAACAGCCTGTGCGGTATTTACTAGAGTTTCTTCTCCATGGTTTCCAGTTCTCTGTTTTATAATATGTGATATTTGTGCTATTTGAATCAAAACATAGCAGGGTTATCCTGAAGATGTTTGTGAACTTGGATATCATTCTGACAAACCTAGAATCACTGTGCTACTTTATCCATGGTTATACCCTGTATAATGAATGCAGATCATGGTATCATCACTTGTAGCTTAGCAGTAAATTCAAACTCATTCTTGAATAAAACATTATTTACAGACTTCACTGAAAGAAACCTTGACAGAAATGAATCACATACTTATGAAAACAAAATTAGATGGTATACACATAAGTCTGCTAAATATATTGCCACGAGTTGCATGACACCTCTCATGTCTGCATTAATGAGCATGTACCAGTAAGACACACATGTGTAGGTAACTTCAGCATAAAGCCCCTTTAGTGGAAACACAAACCTGGTAACATACAACAGAAAAAAGGGAGCTATGTAGCTTTCGAAAGTAATCCTAGTCAGAGATAATTTTAGCTTAAGTAAAGTATGTAAAAAATCTAATTTTTCTTACCAAGTCTTCCAACTTCCAGCTTTATTCAGATATTCTTTAATTACATCAGAAACTGGAAAGGGAAAATTGTGACTGCAATGTTATTAATTAATAATGAGGTGATTACGCAGTCACAGAATGCTTTCAGAAAATTCTGTGCAAACTTCACAATAATATTACACACACACATATATATATATATATATATATATATATATATATATATATAAATATGGGTCTACTTCATATGATCGACAGCTCATATGATCGACAACCATAACACTGACACCAAAACATTGAAAGCTCAAAACACCTAAAGCTCTTATGATCGACACTCATAACATCAACACATGAAATCCAAACCATTATGCCCTTTCCCCACTGGAGCACGACCCTAGAGTAGGAATAAATATTTAGGGGGGTGTGGGGGGCTATGCCCCCCACATTATTTACATGAATATAATCAATTCCGTTAAAAGTATCCATATGTATGTTTAAAATTTAGATATATGTCAGGGACTTCGCCCCCCACACCCCCCTAACTATTTATTCCTACTCCAGGGTTGTGCTACAGTGGGGAAAGAGCATAATGCTTTGCATTTCATGAGTCGATGTTATGAGTGTCGATCATATGAGCTTTAGGTGTTTTGAGCTTTCAGTGTTTTTGTGTCAGTCAAATGGTTGTCGATCATATGAGCTTTTAGTCATATGAAGTAGACCCATATATATACATGCACGCACACATGTGGATTTCATTCAACTGCTGGAACTATGATGTGTTTGAATGCAGAAAAGACTGGCAATAGTGATAGAATTTGTAAAGACTACAAATTACCTGTCTTTTCTTGTGGAAGATGAATGTACAGCAAAGATTGTGAATTTGTCTCTTCCTTGCTGTAGTATGATCAGGCCAGTAATGCCAAACCCCACTAGCTGTGAACGTGCATAATTCAGTCTTTATAGTGACCTCATCAGCACAGCATAAATGGATTGTTTGGCTATACTTTAGAAACAAAGAGCTTTAAATCCAGCCGATGCCCATAAACATTAAGATGCCTGCAAAATATTTCAACTAACATCCAAACCAAAGGGTAAGAAGATCATACAGACCATTTATTCAGTAAAAACTGCACGAACGTTATGGTATAATGCAGTGAAAACTCTAGCTTGGCTGATTTTTTTTTTTTGCAGCTATTACTGCATGGTTTGTGGGACTTTTATTTGTTTGTAAGTATAGATATAGGTATAGATATTAGCCAAATGTTATAGAGACAAAAGGTGACATCCCTTTCAGAATTATAGGCATAACTGTTGACACAAGCAAAATTAAAAACCTCAAGTCCTTCAGCAATTTAGCTCCCTAAAGTCTCCGTTCTTTTACCTAGAAAGTTGCTTTCTTGATGGTATTCAGCTCTGCCTCCAGCCATGCACTGAATAAAGACTGGTAGTATGTATGATGTGAAGGACAAATTGGTGCTAACCTTACTGTTAATGTAAAATCTGAAGAAACAACACAACCAACAATCTTGTTCTTAACCAGTTACGTAATTCCCAGAAAGAGGGGAAAATAGCATTCTATGCAAACTGATTTGAGGTATTCCACCATTTGCATTAGCATAACAAAGTTGCATAGGCAAGCAGTTTACTTTCCTCAGCCTTTTGTATCATTGCATCCAGACTCCATTATGTGAATTTCTTCTTTATGTTTTTGCTACCAGTATTTCATAGTGCAGGTTGAAGATTTTGTCCACGCTCATGTCAGTCATGCCATGACCATTTTCTGAAATCTACATTCTAAGATGTCTGCACTGTTTAGTCACATGGAATACAGTGATTCACAACAATGGGAAACACTTCACCTTAGATCAGCAGACATGGCATCATATTGCATTTTGTGTACTTAACCAGTGGAGGTAATACTTGGGTAAGTCCACTACTTCCCAACTCTTGGTGGTCTCTAAATATAAATACTCAGGCAAATGATAGAAATGAATTGTGAAAAACTGATCTATTGAAGGACTTATTTTGCATAACAATAATAATTTCAAATTGTGTTACACTGTCTTTGCCACGTTTCCTATTTTCTCTGGGAGTGATCAAGTCTCCTTTTCATTGAGTTTCAGTCTCTTTGTGAACTGAAATGGCCATGCTTCATCTGCTTAGCATAACTCAGATTCACAACCGCTCCTTTATTCCTTGTGGTGCAACATTACTGCATATGAGATGAAAGAGGGAGCTGAGACTGAGCAAGGTGTGTAATTCAGCAAGAGATCCTGACTCATAACACTGTGCATCAACAGGTACTGGTTTCAGTGCCAACATGCTTTAAAATAGTCTCTTTGGGGTCGGGGGTTGCTTAAATTCTGTTACTTCCAAATATTGACTGAATGGTGGAAACTGTCCATATAGATTATGGTGAGTATGTCAATTTCATTAATTTTTCTTTAATATATATGAACAGTTCACTGAGGAGTTTTCAATCCATTCTGCACTGTTGTAATGTATGAGAAAATGAATTTGGCTTAGAAGTTTTTAACCCTGCTTGAGTTTATTCCCAGTACTAACAACATGTTGCTTTCCTATTTTCACTACTCCTTGTCTGTTCCTAATTCTTTTACTTACTCTTTACCTCAGGAGATGGGCCCTCCCCGACCTCCCCTCCCCAAATCTTACGTTCCCCTGGAGCCTCTACCAAGCATCCTTTCATTCCCCAGCGAAAGCCGCATCTGGTCATTCCCAAACACCCCTTCCTGGCCACAAAGCGACGAGAGAAGGAAGGGACAGGTATTTCAAGACCATCAGTGTCTAGTAGGCTACATTCATTTTTTAAAACAAGAAGTTGGAGCAGAGACTACTGATTCCCAGTGTCTGAATTTATTTTTATGTTCCAAATGAATATTACTGGAAGCTGGTATCACTGTCTTTGAAAACGGGTCATACAACACATCTTTAACTCCATGGCATTCTGGGATGCAGCCATTACATGTGTTTGTGCAGACAAATAAAAATGTACCTCAGTCCTCTGCTTTCACAGTTTGTGATAACTGCACAGAAAAAGTCAGAGATGAAAAATAAATTTTGCTGGAAATACATGGCTGAACGTTACGGGTAACCAGTTGTAAGAATGTTTTAAAACTCATAGTACAGAGGTTCCAACTACCTTAGAAGGCAGAAGGATATTTAGTTCTCCAATAAATTAATAATCCCAACTGTAACAGTTTTTGTTATAGCCACCAAAGACTTCATCCATCCATTTTAGTAAAATGAACTGCTGCCACTAATTTAAGAATAATTTCACTAGCATGTTAGTCTAGTGTTCCCCAGGGTAAAAGATGGTCTAGTGGGAAGTCTACCAGCTGATTTGCAGTGTAGTGTAGTACAGTCTTCACGAGAGAAAGCTTCATTTGTTTATTTGTTAATGATACTTACATGTACCTCATCTGCAAATTAACTGACATATTTTGTTACTAAAATGGAAAAACATAAATTGCACCTTTAAGTTTTGTATTGGAATACTAACTTGTGTGAGATGCAATGAGGCTGAACAACAGAACATTTTTGCAACCTGATATATATGTGTCAGTCAGTTATGTACTTCAGAGCGCACTTCAGAATTATAAAATGAGCCACAGGAACTACCACTGACTTAGCTGTCCACGGAGTCACTGTAGGAGTCTGCTGCGACATGTCAGAGAGTAAGGAAATGAGCAAATATAAATAAAAGGCAAGTATGGTAATAATTAAAAAAGTAAGAAATGGCCCTGTTAATTTGATGAAATTATGCTGCAAGTCTTCCTGCTTCTTGTAGAAATGTGGTATACTACTCAGAAACTCTTATTTAAAAAAAGGAGTGACAAAATAATGGAAACATGTAAGCACATTAACAAAGGGATGGTGTCAAATCTGTAGACTTTAATGAACTGTACTGCAAAATTCTAACACACATGGTCATTTATTTTCCCTTGGTGTGGCTAGTTTGATGGTCATGTGGTATCTTTTGTGTCTACTTGGCATCTTGAGAAATCACTTGATATGAGGGGGATTCAAAAAAATGTGAGAGGATAAATCAAGACTGAAAATCGGGACATGCTCCAAAAATAAGTATATCATGCAGGGGAAAATCAAGATTGAAAATAGGAATGTTCCTTCGAAACAGAGACAGTTCAGAGGTCAGGATTTCTCACAGGACACCTGCTGCTGTTTTTTAATAAATACTTCTAACTCAATAGATTGAGGGAACTGTCCTAATATCCCTAGAACAAAAATACTTACAAATGTATATATTTAACATTTTTTATATAGATCTCTTCTATAATCACAAAAATGTAATTCAGAAGTAGTTTTTGTATACAAACAATCAAGTTCCCTATTTTGAAAAATCATTTTGAGTATGCTGTACAAAGGTTCTTATAAATTGTACAGCAAGTCAAGGCTTGTTGCTAGAAATGCTGCCGGTGTTTCAGGAAAGTTGAAAGTAAAAATATATTTATTGCATAATATGTTTCAAGCCTGGAGCCTGTTTATTTTCCTGCATTTGTTATCCTTTCTGCTTCAAGCTATGTCATAAGCAGGTATGCATCAACTCATTTATATGCACTCCTTAAATGGGCTGTGAGCAAAGCGTTACTTACCTTAACGTAAAAGAAAATGCAAAAATTAATTTGCTTTTTTTCTTCATTAAAAAGTCAGTCTTATTCTGATGCAGCTGGCATATTTAAAACAGCCACAATTTTCTTGATTTTGTTTTTGTTTGCAAGAGTTAAACAGATGATGAAGACATAGCTCACCCCTCCCGTTTTTTGTTTTTACAATTGTTACCCATTTTCTGTGAAATCTCCTTTAAAAGAAATATGCTTAGTAGTTGCATAAAATATTAGGTTTTGCAGAGTGGTCCCTGTGGTTGTTCTCTGCTGATGGCATAGCCAAGGTGTCATCATCATCTCATATTCATCTATGCAGTCAGGAGAAAAGAAAACCAAGCCTGCCTGCTTTGAATATGTTGACTGAACAAAAAAACAATTTCTTTTATGAAGAAAATGTAAACTAAATATAAGTAGAAAGGATGTGCTCATAATTCTGATTTATAGACAGGTTGGGGCTGATCTGCTAACAGTAGGTCTGCTTTAACAGCTCTTATTATGCTTGTACTGTACTATACTATACTGTACTATACTATACTGTACTATACTATACTGTACTATACTATACTATACTCATGTGATGTTTGTAACACAGTATCCTCAGCTTTCTTTTTTTCTCTTTCAGTTTGATTCTTGCCTGGTATCCCATAATGTTATTTTGACTATTGGATTACCCTTCCATAGACCATCCACACAGCCTCTAATTTAGTTCAGGTCTGTAGCTCCTGTGTTTGGTGTGTACACCCCACCCCCTGCACGTTGGCCCATCCTGTTCTTTTGTAAAGTAGTAAAACAGTAGAATCAAGAGTCTCATTTCTTTCTAATTACTTAAAAAATACATATCTTCTTGTAATGTGCATCACCAGAAAGTCAATATGTTCAGCGTTTCACTGTTGCTGTAATAACAATATGGGTTTTTCTTGCTGTGCTAGCCCTTGGCCGACCCGAAAACCAGAGCTTTTATTCTCTTCTCCTTGGCCGGTTGGTTGTCAGGACATCTGGGTATAAGGTCATTGGCCAGTGCCATCTTATAGCTCTTTCTCGCAGTCAAAGCCTGAACCATCCACCTTAATAGACTGCATCGGTCAGTCCAAATACCATAGTTCATTTTAAAGCTACGTGCCCTGTTGGGGGGAACTTTGTTTTTCCATTATCTGCTCTGTTGGATTAGTTCACAAATATTTGTCTTGATTGTGGAAAACAGATTCCACATTGGGACTTTTATTCCCTGCATTTATATTGCTTAGGCCAGGAGCACGATGTCCCTAACTGTCCCCATTATGCTAACTTTAAGAAGCTCGCTATCCGACATAGAGCCAGATCCCTTGCACTGTTCTTAGAAAAGAAAAAGGGCTTCATGCACTATGGTGTTAAAGAGAAATTTAATATTATTTCTGTACTATTTGTTTGTACTGCAATGATTTTCATATTTCTAAAAATATCTCCATAATCAAATGACAAAGACAGAACTGCTTAGCCTCTTATGAAAGCTTACAGTTGTATGAAGAAAATGTTGCTTGCAATATTTGTGTTACTTGAATGGTTACTGAGACATCATAAGCTGTTTATACAAGATTAAAAAAAAAATCAGTATTTACTATCATTATAGTGGGTATAAAATCCAATTTAAGATCCAGAACTGAATGAATAATGCTGTAAAGGTTACCATATGGTAAATAGTTTACTGTTTAGTTTTCTCTAGTAATGCTAATGGTTCTAGAGATATGAGCATTTGTTTGAACTGTGAGGAGAAAATGTCATTTTTTTAAAAGGCTCAGGAAAACACCCACTGCGAATTAGAGTACAAACTCAAAAGACCTTGATTGGAGGGAATGAGTTAATCAGTTTTTATGCTGAAACCAGTCTTTTGTTGCTTCTGCAGCTTTCCAAAAAACATTATCCAAAACTCCTGCATTCCATCACCCTAGTCCTAGAATATTGGTAGAAAAATTAAGCAGGTCAGGCCTAACAGCCACAAGTGGTAGTTGGGTCCCAAGATTTTCCAGACTCTAATACAGAGATGGGGATCCCACAATAATAGGTTTCTCTACCACCATCTACAAAGGTTCTGTTTGCGGTTTCCATGCAAACAAGTATGGGCAATGGATGTCCTCTCCATCCCTTGAACAGGGAAATTCCTATTCCTGTATGTATTTTATGCTATCCCCCGATCCCCAAGGTGCTCTAGAAAGTCATGAAGAACTAGACTACAGCATCAGGCTTAAATCCAGTCTACCTAATCCAACCATATCTAGGACAATTAAAACCAAGAAAAACTTCAACCCCGATCTCTTCCAGAGAGAACTAAGAGCATGTAACTGGTCTCCCTTAAATACCTCACACTGGAGGAAGCTGTTACTTACTTTAATTCTAACTTCCTAGCCATACTAGACCACCATGCACCAACCCGCTCTATTAGAATGAGAACTAAATCTGCCCCGTGGCTTTCAAAAGAAACCAGGCAAAAAATCAATCTCAGAAATAAATACTGGAATAAATCTCGTTTAACTAAAAACCCAGTAGACCAACAAAACTTCAGACAGCTGAGAAATTAAACTAAAAAAGCTGTACTGTCTGACAAAAGAAACTACTACCTACAATTCCAGCAGACTCACCATAATAAACCACAAAAGTTCTGGGTGAGTATTAATCAATTATTACACCCAGGTCAATCCATCACACCAAACCCACAAGGCACAGACCAGGAGAATCCCAAGCAGACTGCTAATACCTTTTTCACTGAGGCCATTCAAACTCTTGCCAGACAGTTATCTACTCAGAAGTTAACTATATCCAACTCTAACTCTAATGTATCCCCTCCATTTCTCTTCCAACCAGTCCCAACAACATATATTCTTACCCTTATGCAAAAACTGAAACCGTGCACTCATCAGACCAACTACCCGCTGAATATCTACAAAAGGCAGCCAAATCCATCGCCTATCCTATTTCCATTCTCATCAATAGAACCATCAGTGAAGGACATATCCCTAAAATCTGGAAAGTATCCCATATTATCCCCCTTCATAAGGGTGGGAACTCTACTGAACTCTCCAATTACCGTCCCATAGCCCTACTTTCTCCCTTAGCAAAGATCATGTAAAAATGCATCCACAGACAATTGCTAGACCACCTAATCCAAAATAACTTACTTTCAAACTGTCAACATGGTTTCAGTCCTTCCCACAGCACTACTACTGCCCTCCTTTCCTTTACTGACTGTATTAGCAAAAACCGTAACCTTAATATGCTTTCCTCTGCACTGTTTATAGATCTGTCTAAGGCATTCGATATGGTAAATCACCAGATACTTATAAATATCCTCAAAACCTTGTCACTAGATGCACTAGCTATGAAATGGTTCCAGTCCTACTTAGATAACAGACAACAGGCTGTACTTTGACATAACATTCTATCTACCCATCTGCCCATTAACATTGGTGTTCCTCAAGGGTCCATATTAGGACCTCTCTTGTTTTCTATATTTATCAGCGACCTTCACCTAGCAATCCCCCAAGCTACATGCATACAATATGCAGATGATTCCACACTTATATGCTCAGCCACATCTATATCTGAACTTCACTCCCTTACCCAAAATGTGTTTAACACAGTTGAACAATGGTTTACACAGCGCTGTCTCCTTCTGAACCCCAAAAAAACTAAACTCCTCCTTTTTACTCCTACATGTAAGTCCCCCCCCCAATAAACTTCACAGTAACATCCAATAATGACACTTTCATATCCCCAGATCCAACTAGCAAACTACTAGGTATCACCATAGATAACAACCTTAACTTCGACACCCATATTAACAATACTCTAAAATCTGTTAATAGAAAACTAGGCTCTCTGTACAGGATCAAACCCTTCCTCTCCCCTGCAGCTAGAATAACTATTGCTCACACCCATCTAATTTCTACTGTCCTCTATGCCTCACCCATATATACTAATCTCTCTAAAAACAACCTTAATAAAATGGAAAACTCTTACAATAACATATCCAGATTTGCTATAGATAACCCTTTCAGAACCCACCACTGTATTAATCTAAAGCAGCTAGGATGGCTTGAATTACAAAATCAGCTTAAATTCCACCAACTGACCATTGCCCATAAAACCCTTTACCAACCTACCAATACCCCTATACTATCTACCTCATTACCCCCTACAACAGTCTAAAGACCTTACGATCATCACATACACTTCTTGTAAATATTTGTACATCAAACAACAGGGCTGGGGACTCTCTTTTCTCTAATACTGTTGGAAAATCCTGGAACCTTCTTCCTAACAAACTTTCCTCTCTTCCCTCTATATCACTCTTTAAAATCAAACTGAAACTTTTCCTCAGAACACACTGGTTGTGCCCCTGTACTAAACCTGACTGATCAACTAGCTCTTCTTACTTGGTTCAACCTACCCTCCTCTTCTCAGTAATCAAGTTCCTTTTCTTAATAACAACTTGCCTTGTCCTTCTATACTATTACTTACATCTTCAGAATCTCATTAAGGAGACTACTTTTACCAATATATTGTATAATTTTAGCTCCTACTTTTTCTTTATGACTACTTGTATACTAATATATTGTATAATTCAGCTGCCATCTTTTTCTTTATGATGTATTGCAACTACATTTTGTATTGTACTAATTGTATATGTATATTTTGCATTATGTTATGAACGAATGACCTCTGATTATTCTCTGTACTGCACCTGCAATGTTTATTGTATACATTAATTTTTGTATATGTGATTTTGTTTGTTTCCTCAGAGCTTATCTCCCAAGGCCTCTACTGAAAATAGACATATATCCAGTTAGACTAGCCTGGTCAACAAATGTTCATAGGTTCATAGGTTAGTACTAGGCCAACTGCCCTTGCGAGCCATTTTAAGCCTAGCCAGTTATCCCCTGTGAGATTCAAACCCTGTACCATGTGTTTGTAAGGCAAACACCTCAACCATTAGGCCACCCTCCATATAGTAAAATAAAAATAAATAAAACAAAGTCAAGATCTTCTAAAACTTCCTCAACTATGTATGTTACTAACCGAGAGCCAAAGTTTAATTTCTGCATTCTGACCTGAACTGCAACAGCTTTCACAGCTTGGTTTTCATCTGCCTGCCCTTTATGGATAATTTTTCTGTTGATGTGCTGCACATTTTGTAAGAGAATATAAAATATAACATTAAGAAATGTATGTATCCAAATGGAGAAGGCTTCCTTATGTGTCTCTAAGATAAGGCTATCTACAAAGGCTAAAGGGCATGATGTTGTGTAGTATCTAGAAATAGCCTTTTTAGGGGCCTCTGTCATATGCCTTTGTGTACCTTTTAGCCATTGGCTGAGTGCCTCCACCTAGACCCATTTTCCTGTACTACTATGAAGCAGTTTATGACGTTTTTGCATGTAACCCCCTAGAAAACGTGTGCTCTATGGGATGTTAATTTTATGATTAAAAAACTAACCATAACTCTAGCCCTGTTGAGACAATGTCTTCAGGGACACAAACTTTGTCCCAGAGACTCCCCCTTTTGTGGAATAGACTCCCTCTCCACATCAAGCAGAGTACCTCATTAACCCTTTTTAAGCGGAACCAGGATAACTGGATGGGGAACAGAAAATATACCACTGGAATTCCACCTGTATCCCTGTTGGACAGTGGCGTAGGGTACTGATTTGTTGGAACACAGGCTAAATTCTTGGCTAGGCTTGTAAGGGCCTCAGGGCCAATAGCCTAGTAACTTCCTGTGATCCTATGATTCCTGTCCAGGAAAACTGACTCCATAGGAATATAGTCAAAAGCTACTCACAATGCCCAGTAACTAATAACTTTTCCCCGAACCATCTTTTTACTAAATGTTTTTCCACAACATGCTGTTCCATTTTATAATGCCTCTTTAATAATATACACCTCCCCTTTCTTTTTATTTTCCCACCAGCATAAATCTGCTTATCAAATGATGTTCTGAAATTAACTAAATAACATTTGTCTGCTGCTGTACTGCTAGTTTTAATTGTTGTGCTCTTTGCAGAAGGGACCTTTTCCAAGCTGGCTACCCATAGGCTGCTCATTACTGTGGCTATATGGATACCCAAGCTTTCCTTAGTTATCCATAACAGCCCTCTACTAAGTATTACAGGTAATCCTGCTTAAACATCTTTTGCTACCTTGCAATCCAGCAACATTGTATCTGCAACACAGAGTCAAACCTACTTCTTAAAAATAAAAAAAAATCTTTTTCTACTCCAGTAAAGCCAGACACGTCAACAAATAAACAGTGCACCTTTTATCAGGTTCGGGCTCAAGTTTGCCTTCATACAAAAATGCTACTGATGTTTTTCTTTTTCAGATAAATTAGATTGTAGTCAGGTGCAACTGCTCAGACTCACTCAGTTCCCCTGTCCTACTGCATATTCCAACCCACCCCCACAAACTCTACATTTAAGTAGTACAGCCACTCCTACAATCCTACTTCCACCTTTAAAATAGGAGGATCAATTAGTAATACCTTAAACACTGTCCCCCACCCTGCCACACCAAACCTCACCATACACCTCTAATTCACACCCAAAAAAGTTATCACTCTGTATTTTAGTGTATACCTCCTGTCTCTAACACACATTCCTCCCACCCTAGACACACACAATGCTCCTACAACACATGTCGACAGTACTATCACTGTACACGCACTCGCACCTAATACAGCATCATTCTGACATCCCAACACACTACTCAACACATACAATCCAGACGCTCTCACACAACCTGTCCCTTGACCCGCAATTAGATGCTTTATTACATAGAAACACAGGATTGATAGCAGCATCATAAAATATAAACGGACTGATTAACAGGCAGACCTTACATACATACATGCTTACATCTCAACATCTTACTACACAATGGTAGTCAGGCTTACAAGTGTTCAGTATTTACACACTTGTTGCAAGCCCTTGGATAGGTTTTTAAAGGTACATACACATGCATTGCTCTACATCCTCCCTCTTAAAAATATTGCCCTTAGTGAAAAACATTGGAGTTAGGCATGCATTATTATAGAAACAAATACGATGTTTATGTCCAAGTTGCTGTGTATCTATTACATGGACTGGAGGGTTTACTGTTAGATTTCTGAAACTGATTCAGTTGACAAGCATGTGGTCGAAAGGCAGTTTTCAAGTGGGCAGAATGCTGAACCAGAAAATATTTCTACACTACAGCGAATGTGTAGTGTAGTTTGATTTTCTGAGTTCGGCATTGTGTACGGAGATCGCGGTTCAGTGAGGAACAGGAAGTTAACCCATTTCCTCACTGTAGTGCAGTTTCAGAGTTGGTGTATATAATTTGCAGGTGGTGTGGGGGGTGCAGGGGGCTTACCTCCCTGCAAAATAGTAAAATATAGATACCGTTGACTGTGGAAAGTAATGGTTTAGGTTTGGACACCGGCATCAAATGTTTCCGATTTCACTTAAACTCTGCTCCTTGTGATTCCACAATGTATGATCTTGGCTCTGGGCAAATATTCTTCATGACTCCAATCTGATCATAACCTTTGGTTATTTGCATCCTTACCACTTCTCCTTCTCGTAATGGATTGAATGGTTTGCTGGTCTTATCGTAGCAGGACTTCTGGGTCAAACACTTCTTCAACAGATTGGTTTTCACTGACCTGTTGTTCTTGACACACAGAACCAGCAATCGACTACTGATTGGTAATGTAGTTCTGGTTTGTCTCAACCAAAGTCTCTGAGCAGGTGAACCAAGATGTTTATCATGAAGAATGTTTCTGAGATTCAAGAGATTCAGAAAAACATCACTGTTGTCTCATTTTGACTTCTCTAGTAACTGTTTTGCACTCTGAACTGCACGTTCTGCCAAACCATTTGACTGCAGATACTCAGGGCTACTCGTAACATGAGTAAAGTCCCATTCTTTGGCAAATCTTTTGAACTTTTGGCTTATAAGCTGCATGCCCTTGTCAGAAACAATTTTGTGCGGACTACCATGGACTGCAAAATGATGCATCATCTTAGTTATGACAGTACTGGATGCTAGGTTAGGAAGTAGGTCAATCTCGAACCAATTGGAGTAAGAGTCTACTAACACCAAATAATGTTGACCGTTCTGCTCAAAAATGTTGGTGGCTACTGTCGACCAAGATAATTCAGGAATCTGGTTTAGATGAAGTGGTTCCTTCTGTTGATGTGGCTTAGTACTATTACACACAGAACAAGATAAAAGTACTCTCTTAATATCTTGTGACATAGAAGGCCAAAGTACTAGTCCTCTCGCCCTTCTTTTGGTAGAATCTGTTCCTGGGTGACCACGATGCAAGATAATAATGTACTCTTGTTGCAAGGGTTTGGAACAATAACTTTTGGACCTTTTATAGTGATACTTTTGTCAGACAAAATCTCATCTCTGTAAGGAAAATAAAGTTGCACTTCTTGGGGTAAACTGGATTGTTTTAATGGCCATCCTTGACTGATAAAGTGGTTGAGCCTTTGTAAAACTGGATCTGTAGCTGTTTGATCTCTCAGCTTATCAAGATGTGTGGAAGAAAAAATTTCTCCCTTCCATGACCTCAAAATCCAGGTGCTCATTCTCATGCTGTTCAGTGGTGTTTCTGAGCGATCTGGGTAATGTATCAACAAGATAAAGAAATTTGCCTTTTTTGTAGACAAGAGTAAAATTATACTTTTGCAATCTCAACATCATATGTTGCAATCTATCTGGAGCTGAATACATAGGCTTTCTCAAGACAGTGACTGGAGGTTGGTAGTCTATTTCGATCTGGATAGGTCTACCATAAACATAATCATGGAACTTCGAACATGCAGACACAATTGCCAAAAGCTCTTTCTCGATCGGAGTATATTGCATTTCAGTTTGGGTAAGAGTTCTCGATGCATAGGCAATAAGCTGACCCTGTTGTAGAATGACTGCACCTAAACCAAATTTTGAAGCATCACATGAAAGAGTAAGTAGCTTGTGAACATCATAATATCTGAGAGTTAGTGGACTAGCAATTCTCTGTTTCAGGACATCAAATGCTGTCTGGTGCTGCTCTAACCAAGTCCATGATACATCTATATGTGTTAGCTCTCTAAGTGGTGCTGAAAGTTGGGAATGAACTTGCCTAGTTAGTTAACCATGCCAAGAAAGTTTTGCAGGGCCTGAACATTGTCTGGAGATGGCATCTCAAGAATGACTGTTTGTTCAGAAGGGTCTGGTCGGAGGCCTGAACTAGTAAATAAATGACCGACATAAGTAACTTCTTGTAGCCTGAATTTGCATTTCTATGGTTGAGCTTACGATTCCCTTGATGTGTTCTTTCCAGAACTTTTCTGAGGTTTCTGTCATGCTCAGCTTCACCATTACCTCTTACTAGTATGTCGTCTACTGTAATAACACAAGGATACCCAGAAAAAAGTTGCTCCATTGCACGCTGAAAGATTTCACTTGCAGGATTTATCCCAAATGGCAGTCTCAAAAATCTGTACCTGCTAAATGGAGTACTGAACGTAGTGAGCAATGATGATTTCTTGTCAAGCTGAATTTGCCAAAATGAACTCTGCATCTAGGACAGAAAAAACAGTGGCATTTGACATCAGAGCTGCGACTTCTTCGACTGTGCGCATTGCATGATGAGGTTATTTTTAGTGCTTTGTTCAAATCTTGTGGATCAATACATATTCTGATGTTATCTGAGCTTTTCTTATAGCTACCATCATAGAAGATACCCATTCTGTAGGTTTGTCTACTGGATAAATCACACCTTGTTGCACTGTTTTGTCTAGCTTGGCCTTGACTCTGTCCTGCATGGCTATTGGAACTTTTTGAGCTGGCCTGACAACTGGACTGACATCTAGGTCTAACTTCATGGAGTGCACAACTGGAAGCTTCCCTAGTTTATTTTCAAAAAAATCAGCATAGCTAGAAAAAATATACTGGGCTAAATTAGAGTAGTGGTCTTTTAAGCTAACATGATGGACTTCCTTATTAAATGAAAGCAGTCCCATTTTCAAACTGTCTCTGAGCCCTAATAATGACTGGACGTGCCTTTTGACCACATAAAATAACAAGTCGTAAATGTCTCAGTAAAGTTACATGAAACCACTACTGAGCCTTCAGTCTGAATTTCTTCACCTCCATAAGCAACAAGCTTTGCACACTTTGCCAAATCAAGCCTTTCACCATGACACACACTAGTGAATGTTGCTGCTGATATAACATTGCACTTGGAACCTGTGTCAACTTTGAGCTCTATAGGTCTACCATTTATCCAAAGAGTATAAAGTACTCCATTCTGTGCCCTTAAATCTACTGCATTGACTGTTTCATGAAGCACTGACACCACATCAACATAGAGAGTAGGGTTGCAGCTTCCTAATTGATCACTCATTTCTTAAAATGTTCCATTTTAATGAAGGAATGGGGCCTTTTGATTTACAAAACCTTTTGAAATTATTCCACTTATTGCATTTGTGGCACTGCTGACCAAAAGCTAAACATTTTTCCCTTTTAGAATCATGATTTCCACCACAGTTACAACAGCTGACAATGAAACTAGACTGGGGCCCATGTTTTGAGTTTGCTGACTCACTCTTATGCTTCACTGACACTGTGCAAACTCTAGAATTTGCTGGAAAGCTCTGGGGCTTACCAGTAGGTCCTGCAGAGGCTATAATTGCTGTCTTGTGCTTGGGCCTGTTTTTTTAACCACATGCTGCATACTATCAACATGAGCTCTAGAAGTTACTGGAAGCATGCGTCTGTCATTTCTAAGCATATTTGTGTTGTTTTCTGTGAACTTGTATATCCTACAAATCTCAATGGCCTTATTCAAAATTAAATCACTGTCACAAAGCAAAATCTCTCTCACAGCATCATCTTTAATACCACACACAAGTCTGTCAACTCATCCCTTAAATCATCAAATCTGAACATTTTAGCCTTATTTCTCAAGTCGGTCATATATGCTGCAAAAGTTTCACCAGGCTTTTGATCCCTTATGTAAAATAAGTGCCTTTCCATTGTAACATTTGTCTGGGGGGTTACACATTTCTTCAATTTACGTTCTAAGCACTCACAGTCCCCCCTTGACTCAGCCGGTTCAACAATATGACAGATGTTCTTCGTGTTTCACTGATGCAGTCAACACATTTGGGTTATCTGCCTGCAGGTAGCCCCCAGCCAGCCTGAATACCAGAGTCTTGGGATTTCTGCATCGGATGCTGTCACTTCTTCCATGACGTCAGGTCGTCAGGAGTATAAAACATGCAGCTGATGCCATTACATCAGTCTTTCTTGCCGTGCGGTGCCCAAAGCAGAAGCAGTTCGCAAATGCCGGTCGGTCGACTCCTGAAATTTTCATGTTCGAGTTTCAGACCTGAAGTCATCTAAAAGATAAGTACCCCGTTGGGAATCCTTTTTTCTTGCTCTAAACAATGTCAGAAAAAATTAATAATTGTCTTGCCTGTGGAAAGCAAATACCTCATAGAAATTTTCATTCCTACTGTGTCACCTGTTTAGGCCCAGACCACGACATCCCTCGCTGTCGGTTTTGTGCCTTGTTCGACGCCCAAACTATTTGTCATCGGGCTATTTTTGTAGCTAAATACTTTCGCTCTCGATCTCCGTACTCCGAAATGACTTTGTTAAGCCATCCGACTACCGATCTTCCGAAAAAACATAAGGATAAAGACAGAGACAGACCGCATAGGTCCAAAACTGCTGACGACGCTTCTGTTAAGCTAGTCGCCAGTCCGCCGGTACTCAGTAAGGAGCTTTCCCAGCCCCTGATACCCACTTTTACAGATTTGCAAGCCTCTACTGAGACCCATTTGGAGTCAGGTATGCCGCGAGATGCTTCTTCAAATATGGAAACTGTGAATGTCTCTACCTTGGAAGGGTCCATAGCTGCTGTGTAGGCACCGGCTTCTGAGGGTGTATTCAGGCCTAGCGATTTTCATATTAAACCGATGACTTCGTTTCAAGCCAAAAGTACAGAATTCCTCAGGCCTAAAGTTCATACTATGCCTAGGAAACTGACAACCAAAGTGCATTCTCAGGCCCACATGCCTCAAAAACAAGTGATTACAATGGCTGAAGACCTTATTACTTTAATCATGGGAAGACAGCCTTCCCCCTCTAAGAGACCTAGAACTGATTTTTCTTCTGATTCTTCTGATCAGGAATTTGATACCTCTGTTCCTTCTGACTACCAGGACATACCCTTATCTACCTATGAGGATTCTGATGCAGAGGATTCCATTCCCTCTGCTTCCCCTCCAGAAGATCTTTCTTTTGGTGAAACCTTGCATACCCTTAGGGAGCATTTCCGCTGGGAAAGCCAGGACTATTCTTAGTCCAAAAAAGAGACTCAGGGAATTTTTAAACCTACCTCAGTACAGGCCTCTAGCTATCCCTCCTGTTCTGGAGATTGTAGATGATGTTTTCTTGGAGTCCAGCCTTACCCTGGATACTTTGCCTCTAGCTCCTAGGAAACCTGACAGATACTATAGATTACCTGACTCTCTCAAATTCCTTTTAAGAATCCTACTGCAGATCCAGAGACCATTTCCCAAGGACCAAAAGGCATTAAAGCTACTAATGCCAAAAATCCTACCCTTTATGACAGGGATTCTAGGGCTTTAGAAGATGGGGTAAGAAGGTATACACCTCTGCTACTCTGGACATTAGGACTTTAAATTGCCAGTTTCATGTGTTAAAGTATCAGCAGCATATTATGGGGCTAATTAAACAGAAAATGATGTTGATTCCTGACTGTGCAGAACACAGAAATTTACAAGAGTTAATGCATTCTGCTGACCAAGTTGGTAAACACTTTGCAGTGTGGTTTTGATGCTTTAGAAGCATCTTGCAGGGCTGCTGTCACTGGGTCTGTACTTAGAAGGCATGTTTGGCTTAAGGAACAAAACTTGCAAGATCATGTAAAAGCAAAATTACTGGATGCACCCTTAAACCAAGAGCAACTATTTAGCAATAAAGCAGAAGTCGTCCTCAAAAGGATGGAGGAAAAAGCTAAAGCTATGCAAACTGTTAAAGATTTCTTACAAGTACAGCCACCTAGATTCAGTAGGCATTGGCCTTCAAAGAACTGGTCCTTTTCAGTCCCTTCCAAGCCTTCTCAGTCCAAACCCAGGGGCAGCAGACCACCATGACTTCAGTCTCAGGTTATGCACAGATCTAAGCAGTGGGGTGCTCCCATGTCCAAAGCAGGGAGTAGTAAGCCACCCCCCTATGGTAAAATTGCACAATGACTTATCTTTAACTCCTCCAAGCCTTGTTCAACTACTTGCACCTTTAGGAGGAAAGCTCGCCCTGCATGCAAAAAACTGGGAATACATTACCCAAGACAAATGGGTTTTAAACATTGTTTCCCTAGGATACAGATTCCACTTCCACTCACTCCCAGCCCTAAGTGGATGGCCAGACCTCCCCCCAAACCCGTGGACAGAGGCCCAAAAGTAAGTACTTTCTCTCCTCAGCATCAAGGCTATTCAACCTGTTCCAGCAGAACAAAGGGGACAAGGCTTTTATTCAAGACTGTTCCTGGTTGCCAGAAAAGAATAACTCCTGGTGTCCTATCCTGGATCTGCCTATACTCAACACCTTTCTGATGGTTCTAAAATTCAAAATGCTAACTCTCCAACAGCTGCTTCCTATGCTAGCCAAGGATTCCTGGCTGGCAACCCTAGACTTAAGAGGCTGCTTACCTGCACATCCCCATAAGGGAATCTTGCAGGAAATACCTACGCTTCAGGGCAGGCTCTATGCACTATCAGTTCTCTGCACTTCCCTTTGGCTTATCTACTGTGCCCAGGGTATTCACAAAGTGCCTAGCTCCAACCATTGCATTTTGCAGGCAGAGAAGTATTCAGCTTTACCCATACTTGGACGATTGCCTGATTCAGGCGGAAAGTCAGGACTTGCTATTACAGTACCTGGCATTTGTAAAGAGACTTCTAACCTCACTGGGGTACACCATCAATGAAAAGAAGTCACACCTAGTTCCCTGCCAACAGATTGTATTCCTGGGAGCAAGCTTGAACACAACTTCCCAGATGGCATTCCTCACTCCAGAGAAGCAAATTGATTTGACAACCTACTTCAACCTACTGGCCACAAAAATCCAGCTATCTGCAAGGAAAATACTCCAAGCTATGGGGTTTATGGCCTCTTGCATTCTGTTAATTCCATGTGCAAGACTTCATATGAGAAAACTTCAATGGTATCTAAAAAGTCTATGGTGTCAACATTCTCAGGACCTGGAAACAATAATTCCGATAATTTCTTGACTAAGGGCAGAGTTCCTTTGGTGGGCAGAGGCATGCAACCACAACAAGGGACTCCCTTTCACTCTACTCCCTGCTGCCCAAACCCTAACAAGAGACGCATCAGACTATACATGGGGGGCTCACATGGCAGGGTAGTGCATTCAGGGCAAATGGAACTCAAAGCAGATGCACCTGCATATCAATCAAAAAGAAATGCTAGCTGTAAAGAATGCTCTGACAGCCTTCAAAGACCTCATTCTTCCAGGACAACTATTGGGAAAGACAGACAACACCACAGTTATGTGGTACATAAACAAGCAGGGGGGAACCCATTCCTACCCACTCTGCAGACTAGCCATGGCTCTGTGGAACACAGTCTTGAGCAACCAAGTGCACCTACAAGCTCAGTTCCTGCCAGGCAAACTAAATTCACTGGCAGATGACTTAAGCAGAAATCTTATGGACCCACACAAATGGAAACTGGAACCCAAAATATTCAAGCTTTTGAGGAACAGATGGGGGACTCCAGAGGTGGACCTGCTTGCCTCCCCTCAGAACTATCAATTGAACAAATACTGCACCAGAACTCCCCACAGTCAAGCTTGGAAAGTGGATGCCCTGTCCTTTACCTGGGAAGGCCTCTCAGTCTATGCCTTTCCCCCTCTGCCTCTCCTCTCAAAGGTTCTACTAAAGATCAAACAGGACAAGCCAAGGAAAATCCTGATTGCACCAGACTGGCCATGCCAGCACTGGTACCCCCTTTTGCACAGTCTGACGGTGCTACAACCATGGCACCTGCCTCAGACCCCCTCCCTGCTGTCCCAGCAGGTGGGCCAGATTCTGCACCCTCAGCTTCAAACCCTGAACCTTGCAACCTGGCTAATCCCTTGAGCTCACCTCTAGAAACCCTCAGTAAGCAGGTGCTGGGTGTCATTCTTGAGGCAAGGAGGCCTAGTACTAGAAAATCCTATTCAGAAAAGTGGAAAAGATACTGTTCCTGGAGCTAGTCTCAGGGGATGGGCACAACGGTGCCCAGCTTACCTAATATACTAGATTACATAACAGAAATGCTCCACAAGGGCCTATCCTTCTCTTCAATTAAGATTCATGCCTCAGCCATCTCAGCTCATTATAATACTGAGCCACCCCTCTTTTCTCATCCTCTGGTAAAACAGTTCCTTAGAGGGGCCAAAAATTTAAGACCCCCCCCCCCCAGGAAAGCTCCCATTCCAGCCTGGGACCTTAACTTTGTATTGGAAAAACTTACTCTTCCACCTTTGAACCAGTTGCTACAGCACAGTTGAAATTCCTCTCTTGGAAAACAGCTTTACTTCTAGCCATCACTTCAGCAACAAGAGTGTCTGAACTGCAGGCCGTTATGGCAGTGGAGCACTTCATTATCTTCCATGAGGACAGGGTTTCCCTCAGGACTTACCCATCCTTTATGCCCAAGGTGGTGTCCAGTGTTGCTTTAAACCAGTCCATTCATTGCCACAGAATAAAGGGGAAAGGATACTGCATTCTCTGGACATGCACAGACAGCTTAGATTCTATTTGGACAGGACTAAGCCTCTCAGAAAATCTGACCAGCTGCTAGGCAGCTTTGCTGCAGGGGCAGAGGGGAAGGCCATTTCAAAGCAAACCAGTTCCAAATGGATAGCACACTGCATCCATTTCTGCTACAAGCACCATGGAAAACCTACCCCATTGGGATAAGAACACATTCCACCAGGGCTGCATCTACCTCTACTGCTTTTCTCAGAGGAGTCCCTACCAGGGACATCCTGGAAGCTGCAACCTGGTGCTCTGTACATACTTTAACCAAGCATTACCACTTGCCTATATTTTCTAAATCTAGAGCTGGATTTGCCACAGCAGTCTTACAGGGCCTGATTGCTATCCCTAATGCTCCTTAACTACCTCCACCCTTTCTTAGCTTTGGGAATCAACCCAAATATGACGACTGCAACACAGTTGTGTACACTTACCATAAATGTAGATATTTGAGTGTATTCACTGTTGCAATTCTGGTTACCCTCCCTCCAGCCCCAGACTTCTCTTTACTTTTACCTATCTTTTTCGTTTGGCATATCTTATATCATGTGTATTTGCTTTTTGCTGGGGGTGTTACATACAATGTAATTGCTTCCTATTGTGGGGGCACCTGACATCTGGGGCAAAAAAAAACTGACGTAATGGCGTCAGCTGCATGTTTTATACCCCTGACGACCTGATGTCATGGTAGAAGCGACAGCATCCGACGCAGAAATTCCAAGACCAAGACTCTGGTATTCAGGCCGGCTGAGGGCTACCTGCAGGCAGATAACCCAAATGTGATGACTGCAACAGTGAATACACTCGAACATCTACATTTATGGTAAGTGTACACAACTGTACTTTTCCCCCTGTCCTGCAAAGACAGTAGGTGGACACACAAATGAATGCTCCCTTTCAGTGGCTTCTGACCCAGCTAAATTACGTAGAATAAATGCCTTTGTATGGTCATCTTTATCAGAAAATGCAGCCTGTATAAAAATGTTGTACTCTTGCTCAAACACTCTCCAGTTCTCTGCAATATTATTGTCAAACACAAGTGCACTTGGTTTTCGAAATCTGTCTGCCATGCCCACAAAGTATGCACAAACACACTGAAAAATATGGCCCTTGTATTTATGTATGAACAAACAGTTCTGTGAGCTTGTAATAACATTCAAATGCACTGTAAACCCTTTGAAACACTGTACTTTGAGAAGTATGCTCTGTAATGGCTGTATTTTGTTAAATAACTTTACTGTAATACTGCACAAACATGCAAACACTTTATACACTTCTGATAACTTTGGTATCTTTAATATGAAAAATATGTGCTTAGTGAAAACGCGGTTGTTTCCTCTTAATTTATTTGTTTTATCCAATTCAGACTTTATTTCAAATATTTTCCATAGTAATTTGAATATTTTTACCAATATTGGTTTATTCAAATATCGTTTAGAATGTTCTATGTTCCTCGTTTCATATTTTGCAAATAAGAAATTATTTGAGCAAGTTTTAATATCTGAAATTAATTTCTGACCTGTTTTGCAAATTATACATGCAGTGAGGATGATCCACTCTTCTCTATTCCTCCAATACCAACACTGTGCCTCTCGGACTTAAATTGAAGAAACTGGAGCTCTTTCTGGCAAGAAGCCGCTTTGGCCATACTTCTTTGACAACATGTCCTTTACATATGCCACTTCTGACACCATGTCACTCATCCCTCTCTAACATAGATTACAAGCTTGCATAGAAACACATCAGGATGGATAGCAGCATCATAAAATATAAATGAACTGATTAACAGACAGACCTTACATACATACATGCTTGCATCTAAACAGCTACAAAGTTGCAGTCAGGCTTGCACGTGCTCAGTATTTATACACTTGTGTAAGCCCTTGGATAGCTTCTTAAAAGTACATACACACACATTGATCTGCACAACCTAACCGATTATACACACTCCATAGCCCCCAATATCTATAACATACTGTCAAAGGAAAAAACTTTAAAGACCAATACACGTAAGGTTCAGTTAAGGCACTTTAATTTACTTGCAGCAAGGAGACAAAAGCATCCAAATACAAGGATTTGTCTAACTACTAAAAGCATGCAAATACAAGGATTTGTCTAACTACTAACAGGAAGTATGTTCATTCTTATACTATTTTACAAGACATGGCCTTCTAAGCTGACGTAATCAAACACAACTTTCAGTATTGTTCTACAGCAGATGTTACTTCAAATTTTCTGCTGACATGACTAGATTTGTGAGAAACTTTTCAGAAAAACAACCTGGCCTTGGTGACCACGTGTTTATGGTCTGGAATATACGAACAGCATTCTTCTTGGATTAAAGCGCACATACCACCTCTTGCCGTTAGGGTGAAGTCGAGAGCCATGCGGTTTTAGAGCACTACAGTTCTCATAGCATTCAGTTTATCAGTTACCAATTTGAGAGCAGAAAAAGTTGCGTTGCTCATTACTTCGAGAAGTTTTGACAGTTTTCTCAGCTCCCAGATCGATTTCACTGCTCCATATGCTGGTAATATGCCTACCCACGATATAACGCTATCACTCAAGTCCATGTGTGTCAGTCCTTTGCCTAAAGAGTGATGGTCTTTCCAACGTGCATCGATTTGTCCCACTGGATTTACAGGTTTCTTGACGACTTCTCGGACATTTTGAATTTTCCCATGAGGCAAAACTGCAGTGTATCATGTGGTCAGAACCAGGTAACCCAAAAAACAACTGCCGGACCAATTCTCAGGTAACCATTTGTATGCCTTTCTACCACACACAAAATAACAATCCTCTACTTTAGTAGTAACCTTGCTATGAATATACACTCGCCCTGCATGAAACATTTTTCTATCAATTATAGACAGCTGTTTATAAAGAAGAGAATTATGTTTTACTTCATCAAGTGTTTTGTGCATCAATCCAAGAAATGAATCATAGTTTGTATTACAATAAAGATCTACTTTGTTACCTTTAGTGTAACATCTATAAGGAACAGTCACATTGCAATTGCTCCAACCCACCTGAACAGTATCATTTTTATAAAAACACACAGTTCCCTTTTGTGGAACAGACAAGTGCAATGCTATTTTATCTTGTGCTGTAATGATTGAGGTATCATAAATCAAGTTCTCCCAGGTCTCATTGACCCCTAGGGGGACTGTAGCCATTAATAACCCCCTGTATGCTGTTGGCAAAGCTGTGCAAATCCAACAATTCGAAACATTGAAAGTCTCAGCATACACATATTTAATTGCCTGGTAAGTGTTAAAGTTTGGATGCCAGTTTATGAGTAACGCCTCACGTTTATTTAGTTCAGTCTGTGTGGCTGGGAAAAGAAAAGGCCACAACAAAAAGATTATTGTCACAAATACAGTTAACAGGATGATTATGCAATACTTCTGAGGAAAGGGTTGTTCTGCATTCCTGTTTCTTCTGGACTCTATCATTTTTGCTCTTAGCATGTAACAAGATTTTTGTCCAGTTCAAAGTTTTTAACTAATTTACAGTGCATCAGGTGGATCCAAGAGGCACGCTCCACGATTTTGACTGCAGTGGGTGTCGATAAAAGCACTTGATATGGACCTTCCCACTTCGGAGATGCCCAATTCTTCTTTTTGACCACCTTCAGCCAGATCCACGCTCCAGGGGGCACTGCCACTTCTAACGGTCTGGTTCGTTCTTTATCTGAAACAGAATTTAACTGCAACAAATGTTTAGAATTTAACAAATTACGCATATACTCTACTAATGTCCTGTCAGCTTCCTGGTCTGCGGGCATGAGAGATTTCCACTGAGGTATATAGTAAGCCCTTCCAAAGAGCTTTTCAAAAGGAGTCAATCCTTTTGCATTCGGGACAGTTCTCATGCTCAACAGTGCCAGGGGCAGACAGTACACCCAGTTTCTCTGCGTTTCTGCTACTAATTTTCTTAGCTTGCTCTTTAAAATCCCATTATGTCTCTCTACTAGCCCTGCTGATTGAGGGTGATACGCACAATGATTTTTTAGGGAAATGCAAAAATATTTACTTAATTGCTGTATGGTCTGATTCACGAAGTGTGTGCCATTGTCACTGTAGATCCTTTCCGGAATGCCGAATCTAGGGATGATTTCTTTAACAAGAACTTTGGCCACAGTCGTAGCGTCTGGATTTTTAGTCGGAAAGGCTTCCACCCATCTGGAAAACATATCTACAATGACAAGACAATACTTCTTATTTTCACATTTGTTCAATTCTATAAAATCCATACAGATAGTATGAAATGGATACGGTGGTGTAGGGAAACTCCCTTGCTTGGGCTATAATGCCCCTTGTGCATGATGTTTATTACAAACATGGCACATCGAACAGAATTTTTTAGAATAATTTAAGAATCCATATGTCATGAACACTTGGTTCACCAGCTGTACCATCCCCCCTGTTGAGACATGGCACTACCCATGGCTCAACAAAGCTGCATATCTAAACAAATTAGACAGCAATATCGGTTTCCTTTCTTTAGAGATGTACAGCCCCTTTTTGAGAATTGCTCCTCGTTTTACCCATCTTTGTTTTTCAGTTTGCGTAGTAAGTGTTTGCATTGTCTTTAACATTTCTAAGTCTAAAATCTCAGAGGGTTGTAATTCCTCATTCAAAAGAAATACTTCTGAAGCTGCCTGCTTTGCAGCTGTATCAGCTCTCGCATTACCTTTTGAAATCCTGTCCTGTTGCTTGATATGAGCTGTGCTTTTACAAATAGCTATTTTCTGAGGTAACTGAATAGATTCTAAAAGATCTAAAATAAACTGTGCATGATTGATTGGTTTGCCAGTAGATGTTAATATTCCTCGATTTTTCCACTGTTGCGCAAAAACATGTGCAGTAGAAAAAGCATACTGGCTGTCAGTAAAAATGTTCACACATTTACCCTTTGCTAAGGTACATGCCCGTGTCAAGGCAATCGATTCTGCTGCCTGTGCAGATAAACTATGTGATAAAGATTTCACTTCTATAATGTCTGTGTCAGAAACTACTGCATATCCTACTAGGTTCTGTCCTGCAGGACCCCTTTTGCATGAGCCGTCCACGTAGTATGTCACCTCGGCATCATCCAAGGGAACATCCGTAAGATCTTTTCTAGGCAGTGTCTTTTGCTCAATCACCTGCAGGCAGCTGTGTGGTGTGCCATCTGCAGGGTTGGGAGCAAGGTAGAAGGGTTCAAAGTTGTACATCGTTCGATTGTCATATGAGGTTGGCTCAACAATATAGTCATACAGGAAAGATGCCTAGCAGGGGAAAGATATGCTACCTTTTCTTGCAGTAAAATAATCGCGACTGCATGAGGCACTCTCAATGTGAGAGGGTGGAACAACACTACTGAGGCCGAAGTCTGTACTGCCATTGCAGCTGCAACTACTGCTTGTACACAGTGAGGTAAAGACCGTGCCACTGGGTCCAGTTGTGATGAATAATAAGCAATAGGGCATTGTTTGTCCCCATGCTGCTGTGTTAACACTGATCTCATATAACCTTGCTTACAGTCTACAGTTTGGAAATAACGTTTATGATAGTTTGGCAATCCCAAAACTAATGAGGACGCTATTAACTGCTTCAGTTTGCAGAAAGCAGATTCTGCTTCTGGTGTCCATTGTAATAAATCCTGTGCTGCCATAGGCTTTTTATAAATCAGGTTAGTCAAGGGTGCAGATTCCAAGGCATAGTTTGGAATCCAACTCCGACAAAAATTAGTCGTACCCAGGAAGGACATAATTTCCTTCTTGGTAGTGGGTTTTGGTGCTTGCAAAATCGCTATTTTTCTGTCCTCATCTAATGTCCTACCCTCCTTGGGTATTACATAGCCTAGGTATTTAACTTGATTTTTTCCAAAGTTGCAGTTTATTTTTGTTTACTTTATGTCCTTCAGTGGCTAAAAATTGTAATAGTGCTATGGTATCTTCTTTACAATCTTGCTGGGTGGGGGACGCCAGCAGGATATCATCAACATAAAGCAAAATCTGACTACCTCTCGGTGGGGTAAACCCCGCCAAGTTGCTTGCCATTTTTTGTGAGAATATTTTTGGACTTTCACAGTACCCCTGTGGTAGTCACGTATATGTATACCTTTTCCCCTGAAATGTGAATGCAAACCAATTCTGACTGTCAGGGTGTATCAATATCGAAAAGAACGCATTGCTGATATCTACCACAGAAAAATATTTCTGTTGAGGTTTTAAATCATTCAACAGGGTGTGTGGGTCTGGCACCGTAGGTGCACTTGGTATTACTGCGTCATTTACAGCTTGTAAATCTTGGACCATACGCCACTCTCCATTTGCTTTCCTAACAGGAAATAAGGGTGTGTTACATGGTGAATCAGGTGATTCCACCAGCACCCCTTCCTTAAGTAAAGCTGCTATAACAGGTTTGATTCCTACCTCTGCATCTTTTCTTAAGGGATACTGTCTCTTTTGTGGTCTAAATGCTGACTTTGGCATAATAGTAACTGGTCCCGTTGTACGAACAAGTCCTACATCTGATTTTCCTGGCGACCAGAGATTTTCTGGTATATTCTGTAAGGCATTCTCTTCCTCCTTTAATAGGAGTGCCAATCAACTGTCCTCGCTAGACTGCAAGTGTACAGCTGGGTGGGTCTGAGTTATCCAATTCAGCTTCTGCACTTGTATTCCTTGTTCTGATAGTTCTAACTCTGTCTGTTTTTCCCATCTCGTGACATTTTCTCCTAAGTCTACCCATTTTACATTCTTGTCCTTAGTTAAGCTAACATGTGGTAATCGATTAGATTTATAGAGTGCAAAGAACTCCTGGGGCAATGAACAGCTGGCTACACTGTTCCCTTCTGTGTCCCAGTACAGATTACATAATACCAATCTGTTTGCACGATTTCTAAACAATTCTTGCTCATATTCCTTATCAGGTCCTGATGTATTACAATAATACAGAGTACTTGCTAATGGCTGCGTTCATCAACTCTTCGGTCACCGCCCCTGGACCAGTCGTAACCAAGTCCTGGCTGTACCAATAAAACATTTCACCCTCCAGTTGCACTGCAAAGGTATCAATTTGTCGCTGTGCTTCCATACCCTGCATAGTCGGAACTACTGCTATACCAAATAGCTGCATAAGGTCTCTGCCCAAGAGGTTTACTGGGCATTTTGCAGATACAATTTTACTTTTCTGGGTCAATCCTGAAACAGGATCAGTTATCACAATATTATGGGAGAAGGGCTCCCGATACAGCTGTCCATTAGCTGCTTTTACGAATATGTAATCAGGTGACTCTGAATTCTCTGGCAGTTTGGAGGGATGTACCAGGGTCCGTGATGCCCCTGAGTCACACAAGAATCTGACTTCCCTCCCTTCTACCAGGAGTGTAACTTCTGGTTTTGTGTCTGCTAAATAGAGCTCTAAGCTCAATAAAGCCAAATCCAATATTTCATTTTCTTCACTATCCGTGACTTCTTGCACTTCCTCTATTTCTTCTGTCACATTCTCTACTCCCTCTATCACATACTCATTTGTCCTTTCTCTGCTATCCCCTTCTAGTGATTCCTGACTATCATATAGTCAGTCCTCACCCTCCTTATCCTCCGTGGTTGCCTTCTTGTTTTTCTTGCAATCCCTTGCCAAGTGTCCTTTCTTACCGCATTTAAAACATTCACCCCTTTTCTTTCACCCTTCAAAGTCCTCTGATCGTTGATCAGATTGTTTGCTTCCTTGGGCATTTTTCTTGCCCTTTTTCCCGGACTGTACTACATATACTTCTGCTCCATCTTCTACAGAAAATACTTGGGCTTTCTTTTTCTTTTTGCTATTAAAATGCCTTTCGGCATGTCTAGCATATTCAAGCAATGACTGTAACCTGCTTGTACGATGATCTACCATGTGTTTTGTAATAAAGCTGCTTATAGGTGCAATACTGCCTTTCAAAAATGCATTCTTTAGCTGCTGCTCGTATGGGGAATCATTTGTCTGATCTTCAGGAACCTGCATTCCACAATGGTTATTAAAACATTCTAATAGTCTGGCATAATATCGGTCAATAGCTTTCACCTTCCTGTTGGATGCATTGATTAATGCAAGTCCAGTCTGCCCTAGGCTTCCATTTTTCAGGGATTCGGTCTGTAAGACCTTTCACTCTGTTGTCTAATTCTGCGCTGCTATGTGGGAGGGGCCTGAGTGCAATATCACGGGGATTCCAGTCACCACTAATCATGTGCCAATCTGGTCCCACAATTTGTCTGACTACTTTTTCTACCTCTTCCCCGTTTAAATTATAACTCAGCCTCATTCCTTGCAAATCTTCTAAGAACTTTCTAAAATTAACTTTTGGATGGGGAATTCCCTCAGTGGCTTTCCGGATGTCTTCCGGAGTCCAGGGTCTATACACTAGAATAGTTGGGTCCTGACCTTCTTGCCCTGCCTGAGGATTAGGTACTTCTATAAGTGGGCATATTTCTTCTTCACTCATAAATCGTGAATTTCTGCCCATTTGATATAACTCAATGTCCCCTTTTGAGTTTCCTGCCCATGTTCAAGACCTGGTCTCGATGGGATCTCTAATAAATGGTTTTGCTTTTGTAGTGTCTCTACTTACAGTGACAGCAGGATATTGTGGGGGTGGACTAACTTGTTCACTTGCCTCATATTCTGGTAAAGGAGGCGGAGGGGCCGATGCTATTACTAAGTTATTGTCCTCCTTATCTAAAAACATTGCTTTTGAATTATTACTCTTTTGTTCCCTTCAGTTTACTTCCTCAATCCACCTGTGTGCCTGAGGAATTCCTAATTGACATTGCTTTTTTACCCGACCTCTAGAATCAGTTTTAAGCTGTTTGACAAGTTTGACAAGTGAGGATTTTTCTAGTTTACCATCAAATTCATACTTATTAACCCATTTTGAGTAGTAGTTAATTTTATCAGCATGCTGTGACTGCATGTATTTCGCGTCTTCGGTTAACGGCGGATTTTGGGACCTTTTTGTACAATTATTACCCATTTTTGTTCTACCCTTTTAATCGTTATGTAACACCTTATTTTTAATGTGGTACCACGGATGTTTTTATAGTCTCTTCAGAATGACGGCCTACCTACTCTGTTTCCCTGATCTATGACAAGACAGTAATCTTTCTGTCCCTGACTTATAAATAAAGTCTCTAACAGAATAAATACAAATCCAGTCCCTGATCTAAAACAGAAAAAGAAGGTAGATTCACCTTACCTGAGCCTTCGTGATTGATCACCTGGTTCGAGTAAACCCATCCTTCAATCGCAGATCAGAAAGTGGCTGACCTCTTTTGTACGAAAGTTCAGTTGGAGGACTTTTCAAATAAGAAGAACCGATGTGGTTTCTTCCCCGTACGGTTTCAAGCCACCTGGCCTGTCTGATCCGAGGTGAAGTGAAGGTTTCCGGTCCGAAGGACCAATCTGTCAAAGGAAAAATCTTTAAAGACCAGTACACGTAAGGTTCAGTTAAGGCACTTTAATTTACTTGCAGCAAGGAGACAAAGCATGCAAATACAAGGATTTGTCTAACTACTAACAGGAAGTATGTTCATTCTTATACTATTTTACAAGACATGGCCTTCTAAGCTGACCTAATCAAACACAACTTTCAGTATTGTTCTACAGCAGATGTTACTTCAGATTTTCTGCTGACATGACTAAATTTGTGAGAAACTTTTCAGAAAAACAACCTGGCCTTGGTGACCATTAATCCATTTACAAGCGTCTATTATACAGTGTTACATTTCAAGGTACTTTTCTAATACAGATACAAGCAAATGCTGATTGCAGTTCATATTTTCAAGCAGGCTTTGTACTAATTATCTGTAACCTCTACAGCTGTGTATTATCTCATGGCACAGCAGAACTTCTTGTCTAAGTTTCATACAAGTAGTATTGTTCTATTCATTATTTTCCTAACGCAAGCAGAAATCACCTGCTTCTCAGTAAATTTCCAAGGCACAAGCAAGATTTTAGCTAACAGTACAAGGTCAGAGAGCAACTGCAGTTTGTACAGATTTATGCAGTATGAAATAGAATAAATGTGTTAATGCTTTCTCAAGCTTCTAAATGCACTAAGCATATTGCTAATACACACATTAATACATATTTTTCTAACACATACGTACCTCCCAACTCTAAAAAAGTAGAGACCAACACTTCAACCCCATACTTCAAAAACTAGGTATTAAACAAAAATACAAATACAAAACCCTACCACACCAACAGGCTTTCTCACTATTACTTGCTTTTAGTGTAGACATCTACCCCAACTGTGGTCCAACTCACATCCAACAACTACTCCAAACAAAGTCAACCTCCATAAAAACAAAAAATACCCTTCTCGTACATGACATCAGCCTAAGAAGCATTAATAACAAACTGCCTAACCTACACGCTTATGAAGTGTTGTACTTCTCTGATATATTAGTAGCTACTGAAACCTGATTAAAACCCAAAACTAAAGATAGTGAATTGCTACCTCAGGATATAAAATTCTTAGACAAGATTGTGAAAATAAAAATGGTGGCGGAATATATCCTGATAGATCTCCATGCCACATACCCATTCCAAAACCTAGTGATGAAATAATAGTCTCCTACCTAAAACTCAGCTACTGTAAAACTATTTGTATTATAGTCATCTGTATACCTCTTGGCTCTTGGAAATAATATCACCATCACAGAAGATAGTCTCTAGGTTGATGTCACACTAGGGGACTTCATAGGTTATAGGTTATAGGTTGGTACTAGGCTATCAGCCCTAGGGCCTATACAAGCATAGCCATAACAATTCCCTGACTATTTCTTCCCACACTATTTACTTCCCTGGACCCCTGTCTAGCAGGGCGACTGACGTGATCCCCGGGGTGAATTTCCTTTCTCCCATCCAATCGTCAAGGTTCCTTTTGAAGACGGCCAAAGAGGTACTCTGCTTGACATGTATGGGCAATCTATTCCAGAGTCTGGGGAGTCTCTGGGTCAGGAACCTATCCCTCCAGCATGTTTTGTTTATTTGATGACTTAAACATAGATTGGTAAACATTAAATTCCACATTTCCAAAATTTTCCTTAAATTTTTACAGCTTCACCCAATTATAACTACACCTACAAGGCATGACAACAAACAGTCCCCTTCTTGACTGGATTATTTCAAATTCTTCTAACTATATAGCTCAGTCAGGCTATCTACCAGATACTTTAGGGACCATCTCCCAACATTCCCTACGACAACCATGTAATAACATCAAGCAACCCTGCTATAATCAAGCACAGCACCTAATAAAAATAGGCAAAGAACATCTAAGCTAACACACAACACAGACAATAAAGGAACCCAAAACAATTCTGGACATCCTTAAAAAAAAAAAAAAAACTCCTGCTACTAGGTCAAACAACCATCCCAGCTCCAACAACTAACAATCAAACAGACACTATTGCAAACCAATTTAACTCTTAATTCATTGACACATTTCTCTCCCTCATCAAAGATAATAATCACCCCTTACCTTTCCCACACAAACGAACAACCTGTTGCCTACTTTTACTCTGCAACCTGTCCCCACCATAGTCATCAGAAATCTCCACAAAATAAAATCCATCACTCTAGCTGCTGACAACCTATCAGCTGAATATATCAAATTGGCATCTGATGCCCTCATCTACCCAGTCTCCACCATAATCCACCAGTCCATTAAAGAAAACTATATTCCTCTCACGTTTTGGAAAACATCATACATTATACCCCTGCACAAAGGTGGAAAATCTACAGACGTAACACATTACCACCCCATCACTATACTCCTATATAATTCTATAAAACCTTCATTATCAAAACATTTTGAAAAATGCATTCATACTCACTCAAATAAATCTTAATTAATCTCCTCACACCCACACAGCATGGTTTCTTCCCCATTCATAGTACCACTCAGCTCTCCTGAGTTTCACCAACACTATTAATGTCCATAGAAATAATGGGACCCTAGTATCCCCCATATTTTTAGATCATCAAAAGCTTTTGACACCATTTCCCAGCAAAAACTTGTAACTGGAATAGCATCTTTTGGTCTTTCTACAGCCTCCCTATCCTGGTTCCATAGCTGTCTTACCAACAGACAACAGGCAATAAAGTGGCAAACATAAATCTCATAATTTCTACCTCTCACTTTTGGTATTCCTCAGGGCTCTCTTTTTGGGCCACTGCTATTTAATATTTTTTTAAACAATTTACATTCCACAACCAAACATGCCTCCATAGTACAGAATGCAGATCCGTCCATCCTCATCTTCTATGCCCACACCTTAAATAAAGTACATCATCTCACCCAAGAATCATTCTCTTCAGTAGAATCCTGACTGTCTAGTTCAAACCTACTACTATACCCAAAGAAAAGCAAAACTAATGTTTTTTTCTCAAAACAACTAGCTAACAAACAACGATTTCACAATTGTGTCAGCAAATAATACACAAATAGAAACTGTACCACACACAAAATTACTTGGCATCACCATAGACAGCAACCCAAAATACGACTAGCACATCCAAGAAACTATACAAAAAAATATCAAAAACTGGGCCTTCTCTAAGAGATTCAACCATTACCTCATACCCTCAGCTTCTACTTATCACCTATCAACCCAACTCTATGATTTTCCAGTACTTCACCCTCATGATCAAACCACACCAACAGTAGGTAAATCCTGATATACCCATGCACAGTCATGGATTATTGTTTTACTGTACAATTATAAATGTGTTTTATGCACAGTTTGCACATTTAATAAATCAAAAATTATTCATAGTATTCTATAGGTAGCTTCACTGAAATGCAGATTAGTATGGTTGTTAAAGCCAAAAGAATTACACTCATCACTTTCTCTGTACTACTAAATGAAAAAACTAAAACTTTTCATAAAAAATAATAATCCCCTGCCACTTACGATAATCCAAATTGATCATGTTTTTTTTTCAATTGGGTTAAATCAAAATAGTAGCTCTGCAGCTTAATTAAACAGATGTACTGCATGGGCGTTCTCACTTACTAGTGTATGCATGCAGACCATGTTACTAAGCCATTACAGAAACTCACAACAATGAGCAGAGAAATCAAAAGAAAGTGAAGTTCCATCATACGGTGGCATTATTTGAAAAAAAAAAGGATTTTTAAAATACTTACAGTTTATAAAAGCAATATAGCATGTAATGGGCAATTCATAATTTACTCCCACTGGAGAAGTAGATGTTGGTTACTGCACCATCAGGGTCAACTGTAGCCATGACTCGCTACCACCACAGATAAATTTTGAATTTACCAACTCATTGCCATGACATATTGCTAAAATGAAATATACTGTGGTGCCCAGTATGGTACATTAGTATAATCCCCTGAAATGTATGACTCTCTGTATTCAGGATTTAACACTGTCCATATTTTTCCTTTATATTTTTGGTCTTTTTCCTTATAAAATTCGTGGTTTTCAGGCAAATCTTTTATTCTAGCAGTTGGTGAAGAGAATTAAGGTGGTGAACTGTTAACTAGGTAGTTTCTGTGGTACAGGGTTTGATTCTCTCAACCTTCATTTGCATACTGTGTGGCCTTGAGCAAATCACTTAATCAGGCAGTGAGACAGTGCTTTGGGGAAATTGGTTAGGCTTATTAATAGTCTCCAGGACTGCCTGCAGTAACTACCTATGGACTTACTGAAGTCACTAAATAATGACAGAATTTTTAGCTTCATACTTAATGACCTTCAAAAATACTATTGCAAAACCTATTATTCTAGCCATTTTCTACATTTATAGGAGCAATGTTTAGAATCTGTCCCAAAATACTTATATATCCCAAATTTTGAGCCTTTGTACCCCCATTGTTTTTGGGTTTATCCAAAATTCTTGGGGCAAGAAATTGAAAGCATACATCTCAGCTGTCCTGATTTTTGCCCCATATTTTTGGTCTGTTCCTCATAAACATTGTGGTTTCCTGGCAATTACTTAGGATTGAAGTCACTAAATAATAACTTCAAAAACATGCATGCTAATACAACATATTGTCCCTAGCAACTTTCTAACTTTATAAGGGCAATATTTCAACATTTTCCCTATTTTGGGTCTTTGACCCCCCCCCCCTATTATTTTTGGTTTTGGCCAGATTTATTGTGCTAAGTTGTTGAGAGTTATGGTCAACAAGTATGACTACAGTCAGATGAACTGCCTATTATTTTAGCATATTCCTTCTACAAAAGGTTACACTCCTCATAGTCTCTTCTTTTCTAGTACATAAGCTACTGCTGACCAGAGCTGAAGACGGCTCTTCTGGCACTCAGTGCTGCTCTCAGGTCTGGCATCCCTCAACACTAAGTTAAGGAATCCAAAAAAAGTCCATTCTGTGACCCTTTGTTCCTCCTTTCTCTCCCAAGAGGGAATGCCAGGTGTGCATGTCATGCCCACGTGTTCTACGAAAAGAACAAAAAAAGGTTGCTCTCCAAACTGTCGCGCCACCTTTTCTGCTACAGAGGAGTGCCAGGTTCTGTTTATCCCACCCTCATGTTCACGTGGGGAACAAAACTGAAAAGGATCTGACCTGTCATGGTACCTAACACCTTGCACGCTGAGCGACTTCACCCTTTGTCCCACCCTAACTATACTTTTACTGCCCAATGTTATGTTCAAAAAAAAAAAAAAGATTCTGAAATTAGTTTGAGATCTAACAGTCATTGCTCATTGTATATGGCATGGTAGGTGTGGAAAAGAATAAAAAGCATTTTTTCTGGATTTAAATAGCAGTTTGTAATGTATTTATTTACTTATTTAATTTATTTATTTATTCATTCATTCCAATGTACACTGCTGTCTTTTAACTTCTAAGCTAGTCTGGAACCCCCACCTTGTTCTGTGGAAATTCACATGAACATTCTAATCTAATTTGTAAACTACTGGCATTGAATTTCAGCTCTGACTTTTCTGTTACAACCAGATACAAACTGTGGAACTGCAAGTGTTTTTAAGCTGCACCATCCATTTCTACAGGAGCTGCCAGTTTTGCTGCTAATTGACTGTTGTGAATGCAAAACTTTCAAGAGTTCTATTAATGGCTGTTTCTGTATGTTCTCTGACTGCTGACATATATATGTAGCACCTTTCTGAACATCTAGATGTGCCTTTTGTAGTGTTAAAAATATACTGCTGAGTCTTAGGTACCTACTTAGTTCAGAAATATTTTCAACCTTCAATTCTGCTCTGAAAACTGCATTGAAAGAAAGGCAGGATTGCATTTAATAAAATAATTGTGTCTGTCAAGTAACTACTGCTGGAAGTATTTTTTTTTTGCTCAGTTTTGCAGTTATTTTCTTTTGATTGTGGCTACACACACATGTATGTATGAAAACATATATACACACACACACACACACACACACACACACACATATCTATAAAGAGAGAGTGAGACAGATATAGCTATGCATTTAAAACAGCCTTGACCAAAGGTTTGTGACAGTGACTCACAATCCAGTTTAAATGAAAGCTGTATTGCCAGCTGAAGAATCACTTATGCACAAACTGACAGACAAGTCTATTTGCCATTACCTTTGTGACGGCAAGTCAAGCAACTGTTTCCTATACAAAGTGAACTTTAGTCACCAGTGCATTAAGTGCATAGTAGAGTGATAAAGATAATGTTTAATATCAAAAGTTAAATCACAATCACTTGTATGCAAAAGGCAAACATTTTGAGAACTTCTCTTTTAATAGGAAAATGTCTTAGAGCTCCAACTCAGGTATCATCTGCTAGCTTGACTGTTTACAGACTCGAGACTAGATAAAGTTTGTGGGTGCAGGTCACATTCACTCATTATTTGAGGGTGGCTTCCTCTGTGCTTTAGGTTAAAAATGTTAGACCACTGATCTTGAATGAGAATTCAGTTTTGGAAAGAAAAGTCGTCTGAAATGGTCTGCATCCTAATATATCTGCCTAACGAAGTGGATGAGGCATCTTTTGTGAGGTATGGCCTAGTGTAACACTTGTAATAGGTGCATCCCGTCGGAGTGCCATCATTTTGTCTGTGAGTTTGTGTGCCCTTATTGTTCTTGTCTCGTCTTGTGTTTGTCCATGATTGCATAGAAATGTCAAGTGCTGTCTCTATTTGAATGTCAGTAGTTTTGTGGCATAGCAAATTATTTCATGGCGTTTTTGTGTACAGAATTATTTTGCTTAACTATTGCTTTGTGTGTTAAGATTTTATTTTATTTTTTTTGCCTGGCCTGGTGATTTCATAAGTAACTGACAATGATATAATTTTGACTATAATTGTACAAGAATAACCCCTAAAGATTTATGAATGCTGTCCTCTTTGTCACTCATATGTACTTCCTATAGTTAGCAGATATTGTTAATCACTGTATTCAAAGAATTTCTGGGTTCTTTAATTTGTGTTACCTTTGCTTTGTACTTTGCCACACAACCCAAGTTGTGTCAAAAAAGGTTCCTTGGACCAGTGTATCTACCTGGTTAACAAATAGTAAATAAAATAAATAAAAAAAAATGATTTCTTACTATACAATAATGCTGGATGGATTCCCAAACACACCACCTTGTTAATAAAAAAAAATGCAGGCCTGATGCATTGTTTCCCTGATTGGCAAGCAAACAGTCCAAACATTCTTGCTCTTCAAGTCATTTGCCCCTAGAAATTTCAGTGATATGGGGTGTGGCATACCACTGGCTTAATGATTTGCTTCTGTTATCACCTGGTTTCACAAAAGCGTAACATCAAGTTAGCTAAATTTCTTAATATTATCTGTGAATTGGAGCAAATCTGGTTCCTGGTCTTCACAAGTGTGGTTTTCCCATTATTCCACATGTTACTTTGGGAGGAGCATATATTTGTTTCGCATTGTTGAGGCAATGACTGATACTCAAACTAATACAAATTCAGAAGGCATACATTGCTTATACCAGGGCCCAGGTTTGCTCAGACTACTGAAAATTAAAATGGTGCAACCTTTTAATACATGCAAAGGTACAGCTTGGCCTTAACATTTAATTTTCTTTTTGAATTTTTTTCTGCAGCAAAAATTCAGCTATGAGCAGCACAAGAAGGAGACGCTTTTATCAACCACAGTACCCGATTCTGGCGATGTAAATTTGTTACAAGGGAAACATGAAAGTGATGTTGATAAACAGGCTGGCATCAATAAAGGTAGCAAAATTTAATGGAACCGGGTATAATAACCCTGCCATATTTTGCAAATTAGCACAGTTAGTAGTATGGATTTGCTAAGTATGTTCACAAATATCCTGCAAAGAGTGCTATGATGAGCTAGTGTAAGAATATCCTTGCAGTATTGGATGAGTAGTGTACTACAGGTGATATTAGTACCTATATGCAGTAGTCATGGAGGCCAAAGTGGCATTGGCAGCACAGTGGCACAGCAGATATCATTTTCACCTCACAGCAAGAGGTTCCCCAGTTGAGGTGCCTTCTGTGCAGAGTCTGCATGTTCTCCCTGTATTCCTGTGGATTTCCTCCCACATTCCAAAGATATGTTGTAGGTGGATTTGACACAATAAATTGCCCATAAGCGTGAGTTTGCATGTGAGTGTGTGGTATGGAAGAATAACTGTGGCAGGGGTGGCCACCTGATGGTGTGAACCTTGGCTCCAAATGATCATCCATGTTTAAGTGACGCCCCAACCTCATGCAGAAATGGGAAAAATGGGGGTTATGGATGGATGGGAACATGCCTAATTAAACAAGTAGAATTAGAATTATCTGTGAGAAGCATGTTACTGATTAGTACTGCACTGATTACTGAATGCATGTATTTTTCTAAAAGTGGCAATTTTAGTCTGCAGTTTAATTGTACATGAAATTAAATGCACTTACCTCCTTTTTAGGTTGATGATGTGTAAATACTTATCTAGACAGAAAAGAGTAGGGATTTTGTGGTGGTACAGTGATTAGTTGAATGATGCCATACTAAAACAAACTCCAAACTAGATTTTTCTCAATAAATGAAATATCACTTGGATTCATTTATGGCAGGCAACCTCAAACTTGTATACTCTTTTGTTTGAGGAGTATAAGTTTTGCATTCAAGTTCATACATTTGGACTACTATACAGGTCTTACATTATTTATTGCCATATAATTTGGGACAATGCTATGTAAATGTTTTCATTACCTGCACTTTACCCCCTGATGTGTCTCTTCTTGAGTTCACAGCCAAAGAAGCTTCTCCCAGGTGCTCTGTTGGGTATAGTAGTGCATCAGGTAGCTTCTACGGCACCCCTAGTAGGACATTTTCTATGTTTTATTCTCCTTACTTAAGGGCACAAAAAGGCATGTTTAGATACAGTTCTGCTTACATGCTGTTCCGACTTAATTCATCCCATTTTTATTACAGTAAGAGTCTGCACAAGCGGTTATGCTTTTCCGCGTGATGAAGAACTATTGTAGCCGTTATGACTGTAAGAAACACAATAACAGGTTTGCCTCCTATCTTCATACAGCGGCCTTGCCTTAGCACAGGAATAGGTTTTAGGAGCTAACTGGAAGCAAAGCATCCACCCTTGACATTAGTGGTTTAGGTTCTAGAATATACTTTGGATGATGAAGGTCCACTTCCAGGAAGGAATGATCTAGGTGTATAGTACAGGTAAGTTAAATGATCTAGGTGTATAGTACAGATAAGTTACGGTATGAGATTCATACTTGTCTTGGATTTGATTCCCAGAGGCTCCACATATCTGCTATTTAACTCTGGGAAATTCATTCAATGATGTCATCTTGAAAAAGGCGATTTGGCCTAGATCATAGCTGTTAAACAAGGGTAGACATGGGTTCAGGTATCCAGTATCATTTGGCTGGTTGTCCTTGTTGTTGGTGCATGGGAAAGAGTAGATGGGTGTGACTGGCATCCTTCAATCAATCAATCACAAGTATGCAAACATTGTATTGATATCTCTCAAAAATCCACCTTCCAGAATCACAGAAGAAACAGTGTTAGTGCATTGTACTGTTTATCCCCCACTGCCTGAGATGCTCAGCAGTTTTAACTACCTAGCAGTACACCTCTGCAACCCTATTCCCTGAAGGAGGGAAGGGAGTGTGTGGTCCCTGACCTACACAAAGTCTTGCAGTAAAGCTGTGGTGAGCACTGAGCAGCAAGATAGTATGAAATACAAATGTTCCAGGCTCCCACCCTGACAGCAGCCCTCCACAATAAAATATAAAAAACAGCTAAATGCATAATGGAAGCTGGTGTAGAAAGCATACCTCTAAACTGTACGGATTTTTGCAGAATGTCCAGATTTTTGTCTCATATTTTTGGTCCGTTTTTCATAAAATTGTGGTTTTCTGGCAAATTAGTGGCAAATCATTTTAAGATTGAAATTAGAAAATAATGACAGATATTTGAGTTTCAGAATTCATACCCTTCAGAAAATGCATGCTAATTCAAAACCTGTTAGTGTCAACTTTCTACATTTGTAAGAGCAATACTTAAAAATTGTCCCTATTTTGAGACATTTGTCCTGCTTTTATTTATGATTTTGTCTAGATTTCTTGCTCTAAGAGATTGAAAGGTATGGTAGAAGGTGAGTATTTGAAACAAAATTTAATGCAAGATAGGAATTTATATAGTGGTGAAATGTTACTGGACATAAGATAGTCATTGTATGACTCCACTTTTCTGATAATATGCTCATTAAAACATTTTCTTTCAAGTTGGAGTCGTCCCACCACTAACAAAATCTCCAGCTGAAGAAAATTCTTCTGCTTCATCATCCAAGGTTAGAAAGAATTCCAACAGTGACAGCAATGAACAGATCTCCCGGGTAAGTTGTGCTTTGGCTTTTCAGCAGTATTTTATTTCCCTTACATTTCTACAGTGTCTATGCTCAGACTACACTAGATATGTACTACACAGTGTTAAATACATTGATTGGTAGAGCTGGTGTCAGTTTGTTTAAATGAAGTTTAAAAAGACCCAGTCAAACTAGAGACTTCACTGTGTGGCAATACCTTATTTTTCTTTGATAATTGTCTATGGGAAATATGAATTTACCACTAAAAAACATGTGAATATTTCAGCCACATGGCTTGTGTGTGGATAATTTGCATATTTGCCATGGGCCTCTGTTAAAGGAGGTTCAAGGTGTTTTGATCAGTGAATTCTGTGGTTTGACAGTCTTTTTAATATTTTTACCTATGATGTTTTTGTGTGTATGAATTTTTACTTGCTGCTTTGTTTAAATGAAGACACTAACACCTTTTGGAACAATCTGGTAATGGGTTAATACTTTTCAGCAGTAAGTCAGTAACAATATGTGGTGCTTTAAATTAGTGTTCTTGTGTGTAAATAAGTAATTATAATGTTAAGTCAGTCCACTCCACATTTGTTTGGCATAATCTTTGTAAAATTAGAATATGACAGAATTTGTTTTTTTAAGAGTTTCTTAACAAGTCAAAGAAGTATGACTCAAAAGGATTTTGTCAAAAAGGGAATTCATTAATTTGTTTAATAAATTCCCTGTTTTGCCAAAGCGTGTTCATGTTAAACAGTAAGACTGTAGGCCACTGGCAATATTGTACAATCCAAAGTTGTTATATTGATAGATATGGGGATATGGGTGTGCAGAATGAATTGCCCTCCAATGCAAAAATGTAGCTTTCTCAATTGTTAGTTATAGTGAATGATTTTAAAACTCCCAGTGGATTTAGTTCTGACAACAAATTTGTCAATTTTTTACCACTATTCACAAACATGACTGAGCATAAGCACAAAGTGTTTTATTTTTTTGGGGGGTTACTAATTAGCTTGTATCACGTTTGTTCCTAAATCATTTAGGAATTACCATTTTTGGAAAGTAAAATAAAAGTATTATTTCAATTTAGTCAATAGCAAATTATAGGTTCATAGGTAGGTACTAGGCAATCGGCTCTGGGACCTATATAAGCCTAGCCAAAAAGGTTTCCTGGCTTTCGCCACCCAAGAAAATTATTTTCCTGTGCCCCTGTCAAGCAGCGCTGCAGAAGTGATCAATGGGGTGAATTTTCTATTTCCCATCCAGTCATCAAGATTTTTCTTAAAGAGGGCCAATGAGGAGCTTTGCTCGACATGAATGGGTAGTCTGTTCCAGAATATGGGAAGTCTCTGGGACAGGAATCTATCCCTCCAGCATGTTCTGTTTATTGTGCTGGCAAGGTTTAGGTCCCTGGAGCGGTGGCTCGGAGGGATTGGGGTTTGTTTAAGTGTAGCATGTCCAACAGATCTGGCTTTGACATGGCTTTGCATGTTAGGCAGACGTTGCCTCTGAGTAGGCGATAAGTGAGAGTACAGCTGGAGTTTTTTGAGGCTGTATACATATGGCATCTGTTTGAGGCTGGTAATCCCCTTAGTGAGGTATTTCTGTAGCCTTTCTAGTTGTTGTAGATTTCTTGCAAGGTACATGCCAAACGGGGTGTTGTACTCTATAATGGGTCTGATGAGGGATGAGCAGAGTGGAACAATGACCTCTTTTTTTCTGGAGGTGAACCCCTTTGTGATGAGGTGTGCCATGTAGAAGGATTTCCTGACTACTGTGATGATGGCATTATCAAAGGACAAACTACTGTCCACCTGTGTCCCAAGGTCTCTTATCACACTTTCGGTGTTTAGTAGGCTACTGCCTGTGCAGTAGTTCATGGGTACAGTGTTTTCCCAAAGGGGATGACAATGCACTTCCTGGCATTGAGCTTGAGGCCATGACTTTGACACCAAGCATCAGTTTCAGTGAGGCCCGTTTCTAGAATGCCCACATCATTAGGCGATTCTATTATAGGTTCATGGGTAGGTACTAGGCTATCAGCCCAAAGGCCTAAGTAAGCCTAGCCAACAAGGTTCCCTGGCTTACGCCACCCAAGAAAGTTATTTTCCTGTCCCCCTGTCGAGCAGAGCCACAGAAGTGATCCCCGGGGTGTATTTCCTATTTCCCATCCACTCATCAAGATTTTTCTTGAAGAGTGCTAATGAGGAACTTTGCTTGACATAGATGGGTAGCTTGTTCCAGAGTATGGGAAGTCTCTGGGACAGGAATCTATCCCTCCAGCATGTCCTGTTTATTGTGGTGACAAGGTTTAGGTCCCTAGAGTGTGTAGCTCGGAGGGATTGCGATTTCTTTAGGTGGAGCATGTCCAACAGCTCTGTGTTTGACATAGCTTTATATGTTAGGCAGAGATCATCTCGGAATAGGCGATATGCTATGGAGTAAAGCTGGAGTTTTTTTGAGATGGTCAATGTAGGGCATCTGTTTGAGGCCAGTAATCCTCTTTGTGAAGTACTTCTGTGGCCTTTCCAGCTGCTGCAGATGTCTTGTGAGGTACATTCCAAAAGGGGCGTTGTACTCTATAATGGGTCTAATGAATGTCGAGTAGAGGGGAACAATGACCTCTTTGTTCCTGGATGAGAACCCTTTTGTGATGAGGTGTGCCCCGTAGAAGGATTTCCTGACTACTGTGGTGATGTGATTATCAAGGGAGAGACTACTGTTCACCTGGGTCCCATGGTCTCTTATCACACATTCGGCGTTAAGTAGACTGCCACCTATGTGGCAGTTCATGGGTAGAGTGTTTTTACCAAAGGGGATGACAATGCACTTTTTGGCATTGAGCTTGAGGTTATGGCTCTGACACCAGGCATCTGTCTCAGTGAGGCCCTTCTGTAAGATGTCCACATCATTTGGGGACTCAACTATGGCTCCTACTTTGCAGTCATCTGCGAACTTCATTAACCAAAGGGCTTCTGTGTAAGCCTGTACTTCAGAGAAGTAGATACCAAACAGGAGAGGTCGCAGGACTGAACCCTGTGGTACTGCACTTGTCACTGGTTTGAAGTCAGATTTGGAGTCTGCAACTTTTACAGTGTGGGTTCTGTCAGTAAGTCACTTGGCAACCCATCTTGTGATGTAGGGATTTATACCTAGTTTAGTGAGTTTAGCTATAATTCCAGAATGGGGGATGGTGTCGAAAGCCTTGGCAAGGTCAAGATAGGCTGTGTGAACCACCTTACCCTCATCTACGGCTTTGGTGACTGCCTCAAAGAAGTCGATCAGGTTCAGGAAGCATGATCTGCCTTTCACAAACTTGAACTGAGTGGGGTCCAGAGTTTGGAGGTTACCAGTGTCTTCGTTTATGAGTTCCATGATGACACGTTCCATGGCCTTACAGACCAGGCTCATCAGGCTAATAGGGCGATAGTTCCTGGGATCAGTGTTGGCTCCCCCTTTGTGGAGTGGGATTACTGTTGCTGTGCACCATTCAGTGGGCACAAAGCCTGACGTGAGGTTATGATTGAACATGGTGCTTAGGTGGGGAGCCAGTTCATTCTGAAGTTCATGTAAAATGCAGCCTGTGATGTTGTCCAGTCCTATGGATGCTGTGTTTTTGGCTTTAGAAAGTGCAACTTTTACCTGCGTAGCTGTGATTACAGGGACTCTGCATTCTTCCTGTATAGATATGGGCCCTTTAGGGGGTGAGAGGGGGGTAAAGTTAGCACTGAACCTATCTGCCAGGATGTTGGTAATATCAGTTGCTTCTGTAATTTTCGTGCCATTGTGCTGTAACTCAGAGCAGGTCTGGGTGTTGCCATTGAGATTCTTGACATAGCTATAGAATGCTTTGTGGTTTTCCCTAGAATCAGTGGTGATTTTGTTTTCATAGCTAACTTTGGAGGATCTTATAAAGGATCTCAGCTTCTTACTGAGGCAGACCAGGGAGCTCCTCCACTCATGGGATTTTATTCTTTTGCAACAGTTTCTTCCTTCTGTTGTAGAGTTTGTTTATGGCAGGGGACCACCAAATTGGCTTCCTTTTTTTGGAGTATAGCGTCTTGGTTCTGTTTGGGATATCATGATCCATGCACTTGTGTAAGTGGTTATAGAGTGCATTTGTGTAGGATTCAGCAGTTGTAACTGTATTGTCCATCTGCATGGGTGTCATGAAGTTTGCCACTTCTGTCATAAGAAGCATGAAGTTGGCTTTGGAGAAATTTTTTACCATGGTTTCCTTAATGGGGGGTGGGGGCGGGATGTGGATATCTAGGGCGACTAGCTTATGGTCCTATGTGACCAATGAGGAGTTGACTTCAGGTGTGGAACACCGGTCACTCATGTTGGTAATGACTAGGTCTAGTTTATTGTTGCCCCTGGTGTGGGTGTGGATAAGTTGATCCAGGACATTGGAATTTATGAATTCCAGAAACCGTTGAGCAAAGGAGTTGGTACATGAGTAGTTTTCCCAGTTAATGGTGGGGTAGTTGAAATCACCCATTATTAGGGTGTTTGGTTGAACCCTAATATTTTCCAGTATATCAAGGAAAGAGGATTAGGAATCCTGGGGCATGGTGGGGATCTGTAGCAAGCTACAATTTGGATTGCAGTTTTGCCCAGAGTTAGTTGCACTTGGATAACCTCAGATGCATTATGCTGAGCAACTAGCCTGAAGGTGTGAATATCCTTAATGAATATGGACACACCTCCACCTTTGGTGTTCCAGTCCAGGTTAGGTGGCCGAAAAGTGTGGTATGAGTTATAGCCTGGTAATGCAGGGGTTCTTTCTAGAGCCTTGAACCAGGTATCAGTCACTGCACAGATATCGATGTTCTCCATTTTAAGGAGTACCTCGAGGGTGTGCATTTTGAGATTTAGACTTCTAGCACTGAGTAGCATTGCCCTCAGTTTTTGCTTGCCTGTTCCTGTTACGGTGGTGAATTTGTCATTTGAACTTTGCCTAAAAAAGGCACTATAGGGGTGGCAAGAGCCTTAGCCAGTATCCAGAATCCCAGTGGTGACAGGTGCAGGCCATCTCTGGCAAAGCATCATAGTCTGTTGACCATGTCATCCCAGACAGACAGATAACTGGATCCCCTTAGAATGACACCAGAAGCTTAGCCAATTGTTGAAGTCAATCATTTTGTCCTTGTACTGCGGTATCATTCTGGGCAATGGCAGGATGCTACTCAGGGCTAGGGTCATACCTTCCTGGCTACAAGATTGGAGAGCTCTTCCATGTCTCTTTTCATGTAGTCCAGGGAGGTACGTCTCAGGTCATTCACACCAACATGGAGAATGACAGTCATATTTGTACTTGTTATGGAGTGACCTGAGTGTGTGGGTTTTGTGGCGGATCCTGGCACCTGACAGGCAGCTGACAGTAAACGTCTCCTTGTTTAGCCTGGTGAGTGGGACATCAGTTTGCCTGACTATAGAGTCACCTGTGACTAGTGTGTTGGGTACGTTGTTTTGCCTTATGGGCTGTGGTTGAGTGGTACACTGAGTTTGTGGGCTGTGTGTCATTTGGGTTGTGTTGGGAGGGGGTGGGAGTTGCTTGTGTTTCTGCTTTGGAGATCTCTGTTGCTTGAGCAGATTATTATTGAGAGCCTCTGCGAATGTTTTTGTGTTTCTATGTGTGGATTTTGATGGTGTAGGTTTAGTGGGTCTATGTGATGAGTGTGGTGTGGTGCAAGTGTTTATCTTCAACTCTTGACTGTCAAGTTCAGTCTTGGATGGAGAGAGCTTTACCTCCAGTTTGGCTAGATAAGTGCATCTCTCACAGGGTGGTAGGAGGAGAGGGTTGTCTGTGTACATGAGGCAATTACTACATTGCCCAAGATGCCCAGATTCATCAGATAGACAGGAGACAACACTAGGAGCTGACCCTTGGACATGCCTGAATAAAAAACTTTTTTTCCTCTAGACAAGTGAGTACAAGAGCTGTTTTTCTCTAAGCAAGTGAGGAAAGTAAGTACAAAAACTGTTTTCCTCTAGGTAATGAGGAAGGTTGAGTGCTGTAGTAATCTGTAGCTTATTTAGTGCTAACAACAAGTTTTGAACAAGTGCTGAGCATGAATAAGCAAGTTCAAGTGCTAAAACTAAGAATCTGTATATAAAGTAGACTAGTTACAGGAAAGAAACAAGTGCAAATGCAGGCTTTTAAATCAGAAAGTTGAAAGAGATGGAAACATTGCCCAAACGGCCAGTAACTACAATTTCTTGTCCAGAAACCACTCCTTATGTGGTAGATAGGTAACCGAGTACTTACCACTCCCACTGATAAGCTAGCAGGCTTTCTTCCAACACAGAAAGGCTTGGGGGTCTCAGGAGCTTACAAACAGTCCTGGATACTGCAAATCTGTATCTGGACTAGACTAGTTACAGGAAAGGGGGGAAACAAGTACAAATGCGGGCTTTTAAATCAGAAAGTTGAAAGAGATGGAAAAAATTGCCCAAACGGCCAATAACTACAATTTCTGGGCCAGAACCACTCCTTATGTGGTAGATAGGTTACCTAGTGCTTACCACTCCCACTGATAAGCTAGAAGGCTTCCCTCCAACACAGAAAGGCTTGGGGGGCTCAGGAGCTTACAAACTGTTATCGCACCTAGTTTGCAGTCATCTGTAAACTTCGTTAACCAAAGACCTGCTGTATTAGCCTGGACGTCTAAGAAGTAGATGCCAAACAGGAGAGGACCCAGGGCTGAGCCTTGTGGACTCCACTTGTCACTGGTTTGAAGTTGGATTTGGAGTCGGCTACTTTTACTGTGTGGGTTCTGTCAGTGAGCCAGTTGGCCACCCATCTTGTGAAATAGGAATTTATACCCAGTCTAGTGAGTTTATCTATAATTCTAGAGTGGTGGATGGTGTTGAAAGCCTTGGTGAGGTCAAGATAAGCTGTGTGCACCACCTTACCCTTGTCCATAGTTCTGGTGACTGCTTCAAAGAAGTCAATCAGGTTTAGGAGACATGACCTACCTTTTACAAACCCAAACTGGTCCATAGTTTGGAGGTTACCTATGTCCTTGTTTATAAGCTCCAAGATGATACGTTCTATGGCCTTGCAGACCAGGCTAATCAGCCTAATGGGGCAGTAAGTTCCCAGGGTCCATGGTGGCGCCCCCTTTGTGGAGTGGGATAACCATTTCTGTGTGCCATTCAGTAGGCACAAAGCCTGAAGTGAGGCTATGATTGAACATGGTACTTAGGTGGGATGCCAGTTCATTCTGTAGTTCAAGCAGAAGACAGCCTGGGATGTTGTCAGGTCCCATGGATGCTGTGTTCTTGGCTTTGGAGAGTGCGGTCTTACTTGTACAGCCGTGATTACAAGGGCTTTGCATTCTTCCGGTATAGTGATGGGCCCTTTGTGGGGTGAGGGGGGGGGTGAAGTTTGCACTGAACCTGTCTGCCAGGATGTTGGCAATATCAGTTGGTTCTGTATATCTAGTGCCATTGTGCTGTAGCTCAAAGCAGATCTGAATGTCGCCATTGAGATTCTTGACATAGCTGTAGAATATTTTGTGGTTGTCTTTAGCATCAGTGTTATTTTCGTAACTAGCTTTGGAGGATTTTATGAGGGATCTCAGCTTCTTACTGAGGCTGACCAGGAAGTTCCTGGAGTCGGGGGATTTTTACTCTTTTTTGCAACAGCTTCTTCCTTCTGTTTTAGAGTTTGTTTATGGCAGGGGACCACCAGATTGGCTTCCGTTTTTTGGAAGATAGCATCTTGGTTCTGTTGGAGATGGCACGATCCATGCACTTGTGTATGTGCTTATACAGTGCATTTGTATAGGATTCAGCAGTCGTACCTCTATTTTCCATCTGTATGGGTGTAGTGAAGCTTGCCACTTCTGTCTTAAGAAGCATGAAGTTGGCGTTGGAGAAGTTTTTACGGTGGTTTCCTTAATGGAGGGTGGAGGCAGGATATTGATGTCTAGGGTGATTAGCTTGTGGTCGGATCAGACCAGCGAGGAATTGACCTCTGGCATGGAACATTAGTTGGCCATATTGATAATGACCAGGTCCAGGATATTGCAGCCTCTGGTGGGGGTATGGACAAACTGATCCAGGGCGTTGGAATTTATGAATTCCAGAAAGCATTGAGCAAATGAGTTAATACATGAGTAGTTTTCTCAGTTGATGGTGGGGTAGTTTAAATCGCCCATTATTAGAGTATCGGGCTGTATTACCTAGTTTATCACAAAACGTGGAGTGGGCATCCTGGGGCATGGCAGGGGATCTGTAACAAGCTACAACCTGGATTGCAGTCTTGCCCAGTGTTAGTTGCACTTGGATAATTTCGGATGCATTATGTTGAGCAACTAGCCTGGAGGTGTGGATATCCTTAATGAATGTGGACATGCCTCCTCCTTTAGTGTTTCAGTCCAGGTTAAGTGGCTGAAAGGTGTGGTATGAGTTATAGCCTGGTAATGCAGGGGTGCTCTCTGGAGCCTTGAACCAAGTCTTTGTCACTGCACAGATGTCAATGTTCTCCATTTTAAGGAGTGCCACGAGTAAGTGCATTTTGAGGTTTAGACTTCTAGCATTGAGTAGCATTACCCTCAGATTTTGCTTGTTTATACCTGCTACAGTGGTGAGTTTGTCTTTTAAACCTTGCCTAAAAAAGGCACTACAGGGGTGGCAAGAGCCTTAGCCAGTATCCGGAATCCCAGGGGCGACAGGTGCAGGCCATCTTTGGCAAAGCATAGTGGTCTGTCGATCATGTCATCCCAGGCAGACAGGCACTGGATCCCCTTAGAATGACACCAGAAGCTTAGTCAATTGTTGAAGTAAATCATTTTGTCATTGTATTGTGGTATCATTCTGGGCAATGGCCAGATGCTACTCAGGGCTAGGGTCATACCTGCCTGGGCTACATGATCCAAGAGCTCCTCCATGTCTCTTTTCATGTAATCCTGGGAGGTATGTCTCAGGTCATTCACACCAGCATGGACAATGACATAGTCATATTTGTACTTGTTGTGGAGTGACCTGAATGCTTGCGTTATGTGGTGGATCCTGGCATTCGACAGGCAGCTGACAGTAACTTTCTCCTTGTTTAGCCTGGTGAGTGAGACATCAGTGTGTCTGACTATAGAGTCATCTATGACTAGTGTGTTGGGTACATTGTTTTGCCTTATGGGATGAAGTTAAGTGGCACACTGATTTTGTAGGCTATGTGCCATTTGGATAGTGTTGGCGGGGGGGGGTGTCTTCCGTTTCAGCTTTGGACATCTCTGTTGTTTGGGCAGATTTTTATTGAGAGCCTCCGTGAATGTAGGTGTGCGTTTTGTGTTACTATGTGTGGGTTTAGGTGGTGTAGGTTTTGATGGACTATGTGTTGAGTGTGGTGTGGTGCAGGTGTTTACCTTCTCCTCTTGACTGTCTAGTACAGTCTTGGCTGGAGAGAGCTTGGCTTCCAGTTTTGCTATATAAGTGCATCTCTCACAGGTTGTAGTGTTGGGTGTCAGGAGGAGAGGGTATCAGTGTACATGAGGCAATTGCTACATTGCCCCAAGATGCCCAGATTCATCAGGTGAACAGGGGAAAATACCAGGAGCTGACCCATAGACATGCCTGGATAGGTGCTTATTAATTTAAGTACTAAAAACTGTTTTCCTCCTAACAAGTGAGGAAAGTTTTGTGCTGCAGTAACTTGTAGATTATTTAGTGCTTGCAATGAGTTTTGAACAAGTGCTGAGCACAAGGAAACAGTTTTGAATGCTAAAACTAGAAAACTGGATAGTTCTAGGAGAAAATTAGAAGAGCAGACTTTCTGGCACTGGAATAGTTTAACCCTAGTTAAACGGTGCTGCGCAATGTGCAAAACCATGCAAACATTGGTTTTTAAACAGAAAGATGAAATGGATAGGAATAGCCCAAAATGGCCAGTAAAACTACATATTCTGAACTGAAACCACTCCTCCAGTGACAGATAGGCTGCTGCGCAAAGCTCACCACTCTCACTGATGAACAGAGAAGCTTCCTTCTATCTTAGTAAGGTCTAGGCAACACAGAAACTACAAAACAGCCCAGAATTCAGCAAAATCTGAAATCCAGACTCTATTGTTTATAGAAAGGCAGGAAACGAGTAGAGAGAGAGGGTTTTTTTGTTGTTGTTTTTTTTTTTTCAAAAATAAAAGCAGATACACAAAAACAAACACTTTTACAGCAGAAAAATGGCTATCACACTTGAGTGTGTAGCCCTCAACAGTTCAATAGTTGAAAAACACTTAAAAATGATCAGTTAAAGTGCAGACAGTAACAGAATTCAAAATACAGTTCAGATAAGTTGCAAAGTGAATAAAAAAATGCTCGGAATAGTGCGGCTAGCGAAAATATGCAATAAAAAGCAAAACAGAGGTACTTAATCCACTCAAAGTCTCCCTTCTCTCTCTCTGCTGCTGTGGAACTCTGCAGGACATCCAGGCAGGGTCTTGCTGAGGTAATACAGCGCAAAAACTGTGCAAACACAGGTTTTTAAACAGAAAGATGAAAGGGATAGAAATAGCCCAAAATGGCCAATAAAACTACAGATTCTAAGCTGAAACAACTCCTCCAGCAACAGAGCAGCTGTTCAAAGCTCACCACTCGCACTGATGAACAGAGGAGCTTCCTTCTATCTTAGTAAGGTCTGGACAAAACAGCCCAGAATTCAGCAAAATCTGACAACTGGACTCTACTGGTTATAGGAAGGTGGGGAAACAAGTAGAGAGAGATGATTTTTTTTTCAGTAATTAAATCAGATACAGTAAAACAAACACTTTGAAAGCAGAAAAATGGCTATCGCTCTTGAGTGTGTAGCCCTCAGCAGTTCAGCAGTTGAAAAACACTTAAAAACGATCAGTTAGACCAGTTTTATAAACTTTAACACAACCACAGGAATAGAGGGGAACCAGTTTCAGAACAGATGAGAAAACAGCAAACAATGCCAGTAAATATATAAAATAATTCAGTCAGTCAAAATTAAGACAATGCAGAACTCTGAAAAGTGCCAAGAAATATACTTATTTAGCGATATATTTCCAGATTTTTTGAGAAGCACTCCAGTAAGAACACAAGGAGATTCTAACACTGTATGCAGGAATTTACAAATAGGGACTATTTTTAAATCAGCAAGCCTTGAAACAATCAGATAACACAAACGCTGTTAGACCAGTTTTATAAACTTTACCACCACCACAGGAATGGGGGGGGGGGGGCAGTTTCCTAACGATGAGAAAACAGCAAACAATGTCAGCAAATATATAAAATAATTCAGTCAGGCAAAAACTAATACAATGCAGAACTCTGAAAAGTGCCAAGAAATATAGTTATCAGCTATATATTTCCAGATTGTTTGAGAAGCACTTCAGTCAGAACACAAGGAGATTCTAACAGCTTGATTAAAGGAACAACCCCTTGCAGAGCATGTTAAGTCTGAGATACTTGATGCACCTCTGGACAATGACAACTTGTTTGGGCCTAAGGCTGGAGCTATTTTCAAAAACCTACAGTAGAAGCCTAAGTCTATGCAGACTGTCTAGGACTTTCTGCAGATTCAGCCACCTAGGTTTAGCAGAAATTATCCTACTAAATCCTAGTCCTTTCTTTCCACTCAACCTAGATGGATGAAGACGGGTTAGAATGGATACACCTGAAAGCCACCAAAAATGATGGCAAGCAGGCCAAAACCCAGGCCTAGTGGGCCCCAACCCAAGGGGCCCAAACATGGAGCAACCACATACCTTTCATTCGCAGAATGCTACTGAAGATCAGGAAGGAAGAGTCAATATTGATTCTAATTGCACTTTTTTGGCTGAGGCAAGTTAGATTTCCTCTACTCATGTTTACTGCCTCAAAAGGTGAACCTGTTGACAGAATAGAGGAACTGTTATACACCCTAATTTCATGACCTTGAGGCTGACTGCATGGTTAATATACTGACTGCTCCTCAGAGAATTTCTTTGAACAAGGATGTTAGCTACCCTGAGAGAAGGTAGAAAATGAAGCATGAGCAAAACATACAGAGCAAAATGGAAAACATTTTCTGTTCGGTGTTAATAAACTTTCATTCATAGGTCTGCAGAGCTTTCCCAAGTGCTAACCTATCTTACAGAATTATTTAAATCTGATTTATCCTACTCTTCCATTAAGATACATGCTTCTGCTATTTCTGTGTGACTTCCTATGCAGCCACCACTCTTTTCCCGATGTGTTGTGAAGCAGCATCTAAAAGGCATCATTCATCTCAGACCACCTATTAGACCTCCGTCTCTATCCTGGCACCTCAACTTTGATTTAGAAAGCCATGGCTGACAACATTTCTCTCATGGAGAACAATTTTTCTAGTTGCTATTACCTCTGCTAGAAGGGTCTCACAACTGCAAACTTCCATGTGCCTTGAGCCTTTTCTGATCTTTCACCAAGGCAGATTTTCTATCAGAACTAATCCCTCCATCATAACTAAAGGTAGTCACTGAAGTGTCTTTAAACCAGTCTGTACATCTTCCTGCCTTCTTTCCTCACCCCCAAAATAGAGGGAGATGGGTCCTGCATTCATTGGATGCTCATGGACAGCTCAGAGGGTACCTTGTCAGGACAAAGACTTTCAGGAAAACAAGCCAACTCTGTGGCCTTTGCAGCCAACAAGATAGGAAGTTCTATCAGCAGACAAACCATTTCTAAATGGAATTCTAGTTGCATGTCCTTTGCTGTCATCACCATGGAAAACAGACTCCTGATAAGATTAGGACACATTCTACCAGAGCTGCAGCTACTACCAACATTTTGTTTAGAGGGGTTCCCACCAGAGAAATTTTGGAGGCTGCCACATGGTCCTCTGGCCACACTTTTTACTAAACAGCACAACTTCCTACCTTTTCTAGACCTAGAGGTGGTTTGCCTCAGTAGTGTTGCAAGACATTCTAGACCCACCTTGATTAGTTTCCGGCCTCCCCATTTATAGCTTTGCGAATATTGCCATATTGTTCATATTGCAGCAATAAAACATGATGAAAATAGTACAGTTGTGTCTATTTACTGTAGATGTTTGAATGCCTTCATTGCTGCTGTAGGTCTTCATTTTTCCTTCCCTTCTATGATACCTTCTGATTGAGGTGGGTACCCTGTTCCTGTTCAGTCCTTCCCATTCCCCTTTCATCTTCAAGTCTATATTTTACTACTTTGTTAATGCATTGGTGATTTTTTGGGTGCCTTGTGCGCTTGACCTTGGGTTTAGACTTTGGGGCTCCTTTAGGGGCAAGGAGGACCTGATAAACTGGTGCTGGCTAATGACTCTTATTCCCAGACATCAGAATCAGGGTGCCCATCAGCCCAGGAGGAGGTTTTAAAGTCTCTGGTATTCAAGCCAACCAAGGGCTATCACAGCAAGGATAACCCGTATTGTTAGTACTGCAACAGTGAAGACAAACACCTCCATTTATGGTAAGTAGACAAAATTGTACTTTCTTCGGCATACCCCTTCACCTAAAAGTGAAATAAACTGCCACCATTGGCAAGCTGGATAGGTACTGACCTGGTTACCACCCAGGAGTCCACCACTAGAGTTCTTCAACAAAGATTCAAATGCAGGTTCTATGGATCACTGTGAATGCTGGTGTACTTTTAAGCTCCTCTGTGCAGCTGAGAGCTCGAATTCTGGTGGAGCACCTTCACTTACTTGTATATGTGATTCATGCAGTAAAATAACTGGGGAAGGAGCAAGTGTTCAGACATGCCCCCCCCCCCCCATATAGTCCTGTTCAGTGAGCATCAGCTTGTTTACTCCCAGTGCAGTATATGCAAGCAACCAAATGAAGAAGAAGCGAAGGAGACAGTGCTACGTTTCTCCTCAGCAGCCTATACCCCCCCCATTTGATTAGATTATTGCAGTGGGATTTAATGAAGTCCTGCTGATCTTAAGTTTATTGATGAGGAGCTGTCTTGAAGCACTTCCTTCTTTCATTGTACTACTGTATAAATCCCCCCCCCACACACACACATATGTATAAAGGGTCATAAGAAATGAGCACCTTGCTCACATCTCACCTGTTTCAGCAACTTTAGTGGGAGAACAGCCAAAAGGGTGATTAAAAAAAAAAAAAAATAGATTTTATTCTGACCTGAAACTCAAACTTTTTTTTAGTACTGTGCTACTGATGTTGACCATGCCATTGCCTCTACGGTTTCTAGTTATGGCACTTCATCCATGCAAACACCAAAGAGATGTGTTGTTGCGCTCTCTTTAGTACCTCCTGCCTTTGGCTACAATCAAGTAGTTGTTCTAAGTGGCAATCCACCTTTGTACACAAGGTGGCACTATCACAGCAGAACAAAGTGTTTGCTCCCTAAGAATATTATTGTTTTAACCAGCTTTATTATTTTATTTATTTTCTTTTTAAAAAAATTCCATTTTTTTATTTTATGCACATTATAAACATTCAAACAGTATTGTACAACAAGGAGGAAAAAGCATTTGATTTGAGGCAGAATAACTTTAAAACAGTGACTGTCAACTGAAACCAGCACTTCCACACCAGGATAAACTACATCCCTAAACGTGAACAAATACCTGTTCATATCTTACATCTCTTTACTCTCCCTTCTTCACTCAATTTCTCTCCCATGGCTTGCTCTCTAAACATACCATAAGTCTGCTTTTCTTTCACTTATTGCAGTTCATGTTTGTATTATACTAACTTAACAGTAGCTAAAATTTCTGTAAGTATTAAATCATTGTCATATAACGTGTATCTATTCATAACCAATGTTTTCATATTATGTTTAATTGGGTATAATTAAACTGTTTATTATTCTTATTCTTATTATTTTTAAAGACTGTAAAACTATTGTTCTTAAAATGTTTTGTAATACTTTGGAGCTTTTTCTCCCTGGGCCTCTGCTGAAAATGGGCTCTTACCCAGTCAGACTGTACCTGTAATCAAATGTCAGTAAATAAAACTATCTTCATAAAGTTTTTCATCTGACCTGCACTGAATCAGATGCATTTCAGAGACAATTCCATTGCTGTCAGACGTGGATACTCTAGTAAAGTAGTTGAATAGCAGTGCGGTTTGAAGTGTTAATGAAAGTGTAATGAATGTCTCTGGTTTGTTCCCTTAGATTATCCTGATTTACATTTTGGTTGTTCTCACTCATTGTTTTTTGTTTTATCTGACTGGTATCCTCTTGAGCAACAATTTTCAACAATCCTTCAGTGTTTAAGCTTCTTGTCATTGTATGATGCTTTTGTGGAATACATCTTCTAGTGCACTTTTCTAGTTAGCAGACTCATTGGATTGTCTGGAAACAATTTCTACTTAAACTTGTGATTTAGTAGTTAGTGAGCTGTCAGCATAGCATCTGTTGTTCTATGCTGAAGATGTCTCATTAGTATATCAGTGACCACTTCCATTATCTTAACAGATTACTACTCCTCAACTTAAAACCTGCATCTTCTGTTTTGGAATTATGTTTGCTTTTATGGAATAAAGTAGCATCTCTAAAACATAAGAATCAGTCTCTCCTCTTTTTATGTAATGTGTAGAGCAGAAATATCAGTCTCACAGTGGTATCATATTTAAAAGACTGGTATTAGGTCTTTGGGGAGGAGGAATGCAGCAAAAGTGTACAAGTTGTAAAGTTTGTAAAAAGTAATAAGAATATAATTTTTTTCTGTCCTTTTAGGAACGACCGAAGAGTGCGGTGTTTGCCAATGACATGAAGTCCAAGATGAGTGTGGAAGAGCAGCTTAGCCGAATGAAACTGCACCAAAGTGGCTCAGTGAAAGAGAAGAGGCGGAGCTTACAGCTATCAGCAAATCAGCAGCTAGATAGTGCCAGCCCTAAACCTACTTACCGAGTGGTAATTTCACTATCTTCTTCCTCCATGATTTAGGCATTTCTCTTAAATGAAACTAGTACGTTGTTCAAGAATCTCCATAAATCTATTGTATTACTCACATAGTGAGCTATTAACTTCTGCTGCTACTTCTCAGAACTTGTAGCTGTAGTAGTCACTGTTTCTAAAATACAGTCACTTCAAGTCATAACATTTTGGTATAGCAGATAGTGTTGGAAGTAGATGGTGGGTTCTTGCTATGAGACTCAATGCTGGTACCAGGCAGACATGTAACCCTCTTATACTACCAAGTTCTAGCATTAACACCTGTTGTGTTACTGCATAAAAACTGGGTCTTATACCACCATACAAACAAAAACACACTGTATGTCTCTTATTTCATTTCTGAAGCAAGGCCTTGTAAAATTTATCAAGATAAAATTTAATCTGTGGATTATTGTGAGCACAAGATGAATATCAGTAGGAGGTGGTCTTGTATCTGGATTGTAATGTGAGAGTGGGCTTGGAGAACTTAGGCCTGCATCCCAGTGAACACTGTCTGTTGTCTACACTACAGCAGTCATCCCTGCAGTTGTCTGCCTAGTCAGTCTGTGATGTATTCCAGACTCCTTGATTATTGAGTGATACAACTGTTAATGTGCATACTGTAGCCATACTAATATTCTACCCTTAACTGTGAAAATCAGAAAGGTAATGGTGATTCTAAACCCACTGAGACAATCAAAATCTTGGCCCCCATAAAGCCATACTAGAGAGGGTGAAAAAATCAGATGGAGGACAATGCCCACTTTTTTCCTGAAAAATGCAAGTCATTTTCTACATAGGAGCAGAGTAGAACAGACTTCTTCCAGATGATTGTTGCCCACCCAAGGAATGTAACTGTGGCAAACTCTACAACAGAAGAAAGAAACTGCTGCAAAAAAGAGTAAAATCCCATGATTGGAGGAACTCCCTGGTCAGCTTGAGTAAGAAGCTGAGATCCCTCATAAAATCCTCCCAAGCTAGTTACGAAAACAAAATCACCACTGTTTCTAAAGACATCCACAAAGCATTCTATAGCTATGTCAAGAATCTCAGTGGCAACACTCAGATCTGCTCTGAGTTACAGCACAATGGCACTAAATATACAGAACCAACTGATATTGCCAACATCCTGGCAGATAGATCAAGTGCTAACTTTACCCCCCCACCCCCACCCCCTAAAGGGCCTATCTCTATACTGAAAGAATGCAAAGTTCCTGTAATCATGGCTGCACAGGTAAAAAAAACAAACTCTCCAAAGCCAAAAACACAGCATCTATGGGACCTGACAACGTCCCAGGCTGCGTTCTACATGAACTACAGAACAAACTGGCACTCCACCTAAGTACCATGTTCAATCATAGCCTCACCTCAGGCTTTGTACCTACTGAATGGTGCACAGTGACGGTTATCCCACTCCACAAAGGGGGATCCACCACGGACCCTGGAAACTACTGCCCCATTAGCCTGACGAGCCTGGTCTGCAAGGCCATGGAACATATCATCCTGGAACTTATAAACAAAGACAATGGTAATCTTCAAATGCTGGACCCCACCCAGTTTGAGTTTGTAAAAGGCTGATCATGTCTCCTAAACCTGATAAACTTCTTTGAAGCAGTCACCAAAGCTGTAGATGAGGGTAAAGTGGTTCACACAGCCTATCTAGATCTCGCCAAGGCTTTCAACACCATCCCCCACTCTGGAATTATAGATAAACTCACTAAACTAGGTATAAATCCCTATGCCACAAGATGGGTTACCAACTGGCTCACTGACAGAACCCACACTGTGAAAGTAGCAGACTCCAAATCTGACTTCAGACCAGTGACAAGTGGAGTACCACAGGGTTCAGTCCTGGGTCCTCTCCTGTTTGGTGTCTACTTCTCTGAAGTGCAGGCTAACACAGAAGGTCTTTGGCTAATGAAGTTTGCAGATGACTGCAAACTAGAGCCATAAATGAAACTCCTAACAATGTGGACATTCTACAAAAGGGCCTCACTGAGACAGATGCCTGGTGTCAAAACCATGGCCTCAAGCTCAATGCCAAAAAGTGCATTGTCATCCCTTTTGGTAAAAACTCTGTACCTGTGAACTACCACATAGGCGGTAGTCTACTTAACACCGAAAGTGTGATAAGAGACCTTGTGACACAGGTGGACAGTAGTCTCGCTTTGGTAATCACATCACCACAGTAGTCAGGAAATCCTTCTACTTGGCACACCTCATCACAAAAGGTTTCTCATCCAGGAAAAAAGAGGTCATTGTTCCCATCTACTCGTCACTCATTAGACCCATTATAGAGTACAACACCCCTTTTGGTATGTACCTCACAAGACATCTACAGCAACTGGAAAGGCTGCAGAAATACCTCAAAAGGAGGATTACCGGCCTCAAACATTTGCCCTAAGCAGACCACCTTAAAAAAACTCCAGCTTTACTCCATTGCATATCGTCTACTCAAAGGTGATCTCTGCCTTACATACAAATCTATGTCAAAACCAGAGCTGTTGGACATGCTTTATTTAAAGAAATCTTAATCCCTCCGAGTTACATGCTCTAGGGACCTAAACTTTGTCACCACAATAAACAGAACATGCTGGAGGGAGAGATTCCTGTCCTAGAGAATTCCCATACTCTGGAACAAAGCACCTATCTATGTCAAACAATGCTCCTCATTAGCACTCTTCAAGAAAAATCTTGATGACTGCATGGGAAATAGGAAATTCACCCCGGGGATCACTTCTGTGGCTCTGCTTGACAGGGGTACAGGAAAATAATTTTCTTGGGTGGGAAAAGTCAGGGTACCTATTTGGCTAGGCTTATATAGACCCTAGGGCAAATAGCCTAGTACCTACCTATGAACCTATGAACCCAATTCATGGTCACTGAAAAGGAGCCTAAATGGGGCCATCATCAAATAATCATCCAGGAAATGAAAGACCAAAAGTTTTGAAGGCTTCCTGCAGCATCTTTACTGCCACCATGCCCAACATATTGGTAATGTCCAAAAAAAAACAAAAAACAAAAGAAAGAATATAAAAACAAAATAAATAATATAAGGTGAAGGATCAGATGTGAAGGCAAGAGATGTGGAAAATACATAAATATAGTTGCAAATATAGAAAACTCTTGGAACAACCTCATGTTGATCAGGACCAAATGCAGGAATGATTAAGGAAAGGTGAATTTAAACCAGAAGATGAAATGTGAATATTGTCGGACCAAAGTAGTGGACTACGTACACCTAAGTTTACAAACTCCATTGAACATGTGGGAGAAACAGACAAATGTAGGTTCTGTAAAACAGAATTGGAAACAGTTGCACATCTTGTTGCTGGTTGTGATACATTAATGGCAGAAGGACTGTATACTGAAAACCATAGTAATGTGGCAAGACGCATTGGGAATTGTGCAAACATTATAATATTGAAGTAGCTGAAAAACAGTGTAAGCATGAGCCACAAAGCATCATAGAAAATTATGTTTATATCACATCAGATCACACACTACCAACAGTTCAAAAAATAGATGCAAAAAAAAACAGATATAGTAGTGCATGAAAAGAAGACAAAAGTAGCATTGATCACTGAAATTGCTATACCCAGTGACTACAACGTCTTATAACAGAGAGACACAAAGTCATAAAATACCAGGATTTGCAGGCAGAAACAAGGGCAATGTGGAAGAAGGATATCCAGACAGTTCCAGTAGTTGTAGGAGCAACAGGTCTTATAAAAATAATTTACAATCAGTCATACTTAGATATGTTACCAATACATGTAACCCCATACGAATTGCAGAAGGAGTTATGCACAGGGCAGTGGTAGCATTGTCACCTCACAGCAAGAGGTTCTCCAGTTCGATTCTCAGCTGGGGTGCCTTCTGTGCGGAGTCTGCATCTCCTCCCTCCATTCATGTGGGTTTCCTCCGGGTGCTCCAATTTCTTCCCACGTTACAAAGACATGCATCTGGAGTGGTTCTCCCTGGGCCTCAGCTGAAAATTGGCTTTGTTCCAAGTCAGACTTTCCTGGTTAACAAATGTTAAATAAATAAATTACTGGGCACAACGTGGGTGCTGCAAAGAGTACTTCTTGCTGACATCAAAGACTGAAACAATACTAATTTCATGAACTTTAATCATATTTTGACTTAGGAATTGGATCCACTCCCCTCGTGGCATTAGAAACTCAAAAGACTTGCAGAGATTAAAAAAGGTAAAAACTGTGGGGGCAGATGGCAGGCCAAAGGGTAGTCTTTTATACTGAGGCAGCAAATGATCTGGCATAAAGCAAAGAATCCTCTTGTGTGTCACCCAGTACTGATATGCCGGTAAGTAACAGTCATGTCCATAACTCCATTTAAATGTCCTGAGGGATCTAGGATCAAGGTTTACTGTCTAGAGCTTAGTATACTGCACAGGACTGGTGAAGATGCTTGAGGTCCAAGATTGGACAATCCAACAGAGTATTCAGTAACCAAAAAGATGCACAAGTATAAGCAGCTTTCTTTCTCCAGGAACATGCAGAGAGACTGGAATATTGCTAGAGAAAGCCCATTCAAGGTAGGTAGGATGTGGTAATTTTGTTTAATTCCCTCATATCCAGGGTAATAGATCAACTGGTTCGTACAAATTCAGAACTGGCTTCTCATGAAGATCTTAAATGAAACTCAGTACTGCTCAGGGGTGTAGCCAAGATTTTAAGATTTGTACTCACCGCTCGCAATTTGCTCCACCCCACCAAACCACACCCACATCAACACATTGATCTCTGCCCACACCCCTTACAAATCGCTCTCCAAGCCACATCCCCTTCACAGTGCTGCTCTCTCTCCCATCCCTGTCAAATACATGCTAGGATGCTAATCATTTATATGATGAAACATAAAACAAAAATGGATATTTCAGTTCAAGTGTGGAAAAGCACATAAAGCTAACTTTACCACAGTGCAACTGAATCCAGGTGACCACTCATGAGTGCATTTTAACACAGAGTGGACAGCCCTCGAACATCCATCATACAAGTGCTCACATGATTGGCCCTTTGTTAGTAGTGTTGCTGTTAGAGAATTCACAAAGTTGTCCCACAAATAGTCGTTGTACCATGTCAAGCTAGCCAGTCACACAGAGGTCCATTCACTTCAGACATTTATATAACTACACCAGGTGAAGACACACCAGCACTTTACCCAACTAACTATTGAATGTCATATTCATACACCAGATTTACATAGGTAGATACATGTCAAATAAACCAGGATAGCTATAACTACCAGTGAGAGAACACTGCACTGAACACTCAGTGTGACATAAAAATGTTGAATACAGGAGTGAAAACCATATTGCCGGACTTAACAGCAGTTTTTGATTATCTACAGGGAATCTGGCCAAATGCTGTGGCTGGTTAGTGTTTTGATTGATTAAGGCTGGATTGAGGAGATGACATGGAAGTTATCCCTGGGGTGCTTGCACAACCTTGGGTACCACTTAGCAGGAGGGCTTATAATGCTTTCTGGCCTACTCAGGAGTAGGAGGCCAAGTGTTTAGGTGCTTTTAGGATGTCTTCAGGGGTGGGATAATCCAGGGCTCCTCATCCTTCTCTTTCTTGTGCCAAATTATTTGTTCAGCTTTTTCTGGAGAAAGAAAAGAGAAAGCAACACATAGTCAAGAGCTGATTTTGTAAACCAGAGGGTGTTCCCAATATAGTGCTATTTCTAGGGGTGTTGGCAAAGGGAAAGCAATACTAGCCCTGTCCATCTCACAACCCGGACGCCTTGGACCCTTTACAGTCCTCTGCAGAGGATTTAGAAGAGGAGGAAGAATAGCTGCATCCACTAGCCCAAATAAATGAGGTGGCTTTTAGTCACAAATACTGGAGGGGTGAGAGATAAGGGGGATCAGTGTGAGAGGAAGCACTGGTAGGAAAACACTACAGTAACCTGCCCTGTCATCAGATGATATTCTTGAATTATGCACTCACTCACTCACTCACTCACTCACTCACTCACTCACTCACTCACTCACTCACTCACTCACTCACTCACTCACTCACTCACCTCATGTCTTACCCCATGTAGAACACACTGTGCAAGTCCAATAGTGAAAAACTGAATGAAGATCCCGTTGCAATGGTAAAGTCTGCAGGAGCCATGCCAACTCTTGTCAGCAAACAAGAAATAGCTCAGGGAGTGGCAAATGGGTGGCAAAAGGGAGTACACTACTTAGGTTCAAGCTAGACCTTGGAGCCATTCTGTAGAGACTAAGGTTTCCTTGTTATAAAAAATCTGCCAACCATTTACTCAAACATGAGAGGCATGATGCCATACCTTAGGGTTTTGCTTTTGAAAGAAGTTGCCAGGATAGTTCCTTCCTGCTGTCTGTCACGACCAACCTAAAGTGACAGGTAGAGCACCAAGTCTTATCAGAGCAGAAGCTTATCACCCACAAGAGCTCTGACTTCATCATGGACATGGCAGACCCTAGAAGCAACACAGAGGCTGTGGGATGTGGGCTGGTCTCCTTTTCCCTTGAGCCTTTCTGGATCCTGTCTTGGGACTGCATAATTTATCCTTCAGCCAACTCCCTTACATTGCTTCCACCTTGCAAATGTTAAGCCATGAGCTTCTCAGAATGCCTCCTGTGAATTACTAGTTGAAGCAGAGGTGTTATTTGTAGAAAAAAAAAAAAAAAAAAAAACGCCAAAGCCAGCACGGAAAGTTCCAAGTCTAAATATTTATTGGAAATAAACTAGTGCAACAAAAGCACTAAAGTAACAGCTCGATCCTCATACTAGTTTTGGAATAAAACCTTCTTCAGTGAGGAAGAAAAACAAAATAGCAGCTCACTGATAGGCAAGGATGCTTATAAAAGAGGCAGGACCAATCGAAAATCAAAGCACATAATTTATGTGCATATATAATGGGCAACCAAAAAAAGTTTGATGCATCTTGATAAACAGACTGTTTCATTCAAATCTCAATGAATATGTATATTCAGTATAATGCGAAAAATAGGGACATTGTCAATTAACTTACATATAAGTTAAAAAAGTGTCAAAACAGTGTCCTACTTATAAACAGTATATATAATACCTAACTCAGAAAGGCACACAATCAATGACAAATCTGTAAGTTGTCAATGACATATGTGATGACCTGTAATCAATAATATATCATGCTTATGGCACACATATGATATGTAGTTAGATAAAACACAAAAAATGTCAACTACACTATAAATTGTAGGGCCAGAGTTCAAATATGAAATGATCCGGTACTATATGCCTGACCAATCTGTATCCAAAATATACAGTTATGTCTGATACTGAATGTGATTTCAACATCTGGAATGAAGTACAAACAGTGGTGGTGTATATAATCATCACAGTTGTTATTCAAATGTCGTCTATCACAGCAAAAGATGAATGGTTATCTATATCAACTGGTGGTCTTATAATCCTAAAAATGACCATCCAACAGGTATATACATGTAATAACAGTGTAATACCCTTTTTAATAGATAGCCAAAAAAACCCAAATTTATGTATTTAAAGCATGAATGTTCTTATTAACCCAGATGTTCATTGAGGCCAGGTGGAAATAGTGCTCCTAAATGGATAGTCCAATATTTTTCTTTATGGCTGAGTATGCTTTGCCAGCCCAATTGGTTATGTCTATTTCCCATAACCTTGTCAATGATCATGAACATAAAATTGGCTGTTGTATGTTTAGTAGAATGTTGGTATAAAGCATTAGTAGTTTTTTTGTTACGTATTTCACTTCTATGTTCACTAATCCTGGTTCTGAGTGGCGAAGTTTTGCCCACATAGAATGCATTGCAGTGGCATGTAGCTAGATAAATCACCCAAGTAGATGAACAATTGCCAAATGTACGTACATCATAAACTTTACTCGTGTTGGCACTAGTAAATTGTTTAAGCTTGTTTACCTGACAACATGAGCTGCAATGACCACAAGGAAATGTGCCTAACAGTTCATCCCCAGAAATGGTGAGTTGTTTGTACTGGGCACCACCACTCTCCTTATGTTTAAAATGTGAGAGCAGTGTGCTCAGAGTTTTACCTCTCCTGTAGGTAATGGAACATTTGTTTCCCAAAATCTGTCGTAAATGGTCATTGGCTAAAAGGATGTTCCAGTTTTGATTCAGAATCTCCCTCACTATCTGATGGTTCCTACCATAAGTAGTTATAAATCTAATGGTGTCATCTTTGATGTATTGATCTTTATTTTTATATTTTAATAATGAATCTCTATGCTGTCTATCAGTCCATATCCTGGCAGATTCAATATCAAAATTGGAGTAACCTCTGTCCAAAAATCTGTGTCTCAAATCATGTTTAGCTGTATCATAATCAATTTGGGAGGAGTTGATACGTTTCATTCTTAGAAATTGAGACTTGGGGATGTTGCGGATGGTGTGACGTGGGTGCATGCTTGAAGCATGAAGTAATGAATTGAATTGTGGATACTTCCGATGTGTTTTCGTATTCAAAGTATGGCCCTTGTTACGATAAATCGTAAAATCCAAAAAATCAATCTGTTCTTTATCAAAAGTGATGGAAAATTCAATGCCCCATATATTATTGTTTAAGTATTCCACAAATTCAAAAGGATATTCAGTATCCGCACGCCACACCATCCAGCAATCATCCAAGTATCTCCTCCAAATGTCCATTTCAACAAGGTAGATGTTATGTAGAGGGTTATAAATCACATATTCTTCTAGATATGCCATGAAGAGATCAGCATATATGGGTGCAAAGGATGCACCCATAGCTGTTCCTCTCAATTGCCAATAACATTCGCCTTGGAAATAAAAGACATTTTTATTGAGAACATGTTCACACATGCATATAAGCAGTGTGTTGAACCCTGGTGGATATATTTCAGATTTTGTTAACCAAAAATCCAAAGCCTGTAAACCTCCCCAATGAGGTATGCTAGTGTAGAGAGATTTAACATCCAAGGTGCACATAATCCAATTTGGGTCTAGCTGGGTATCCTGAATAATGTTCAAAAACTGTGTTGTGTCCTGAATTCTGGCTCTAACATGTATCAATAGGGGTTTTAAATATTGGGTTAGAAACTCAGACAATGGTTCTGTCAATGAGCCATGGCCAGAGACAATTGGTCTACCCGGGGGATGAATGATGGATTTGTGAATTTTCGGAAGCAAATAAAGAATTTGCTTAGAAGGGTCCTTGACCTGAAGATGTTGAAGAGTCTTGGGACTAATGATGCCCTCATCCATGGCCAAAGTGAGAAAGATATCAATCTCTTCCTTAAATTTTTTGGTTGGGTCAATACCCATATGCTGATAACATTTAGTATCTGAAAGTTGTCGTAGACCTTCTTGAATATAGTCCTGCATGTTTTGGATAACCACAGCACCACCCTTGTCAGCTTGTAAAATGGCAATGTTTCGGTTGTTTCTGAGCTCTATCAGTGCCTGTTTCTCTTCTGATGTCATATTATCTGGGGCAATGTTACATTCTAAGTGAGGAAAGTGTAGATCTTTGAGCACTGCTTGTTGGAAAATACCAACATTCTTGTTCATGGGTGGCTGAAATGTGGATTTTTTAAAAGTGAACTCAGAAGATCTTTGAGATGTACTAGTGTCCTGTTCAGAAAAAAATATCTTAAGGTTAAGTTTCCTACAGTATTCCATGACATCCAAAGAAGTAAGATAATGATCAGAAAAAAAGCTTGGAACGAAACCCAAACCTTTATTCAAGATATTGTGTTGTGCATCAGTGAGTACAACATCTGACAAGTTTAAGACATTTTCAAAAGGTGTATTCATTATCTCAGTAAAGCTTGGATCAGACCTGGCATGGATTCTGTTCTTAGTTCTGTTGGTGTGTTTCCTCCCCCCTCTGGATTTCCTACCCTGTCTAAAGGGAGATGCTGATGAGTGGTCTTCTTTCTTAAAGGGGAGTTGGTGGACAATCCACCCTCACTATCTGTATAGGATGACTCCTCCCCTGATGTGCTCGCAAATGTTTGGTCTCTGTGTTTCAATATGGATCTCGGTCTCTTCCTGGACCTGCCCCCGGACATACCCGGCCGTGAATCCTGAAACCTGACAGTTCTCTGTGTTTGAAAGGGTTGCCCCTTTGCATAATCAGTCACATCTCTATTAAATTTTTTGACCTTTCGGTCCTTGATCAATTTATCATAATTTGTCAATTCCTTGGACAACCAATCCAGACGTTGATGATAGTTGTGATGGGATTGAAATTTTTTACATTCTGCACTTAATTCTTTAGTTTCCGAGACACAAACATCAATCATCCTCTCATAGTAGGAAGCTAGGATCTTTACAAAAACCATAGATCCATTTCTAAGTGCCTCATCCCATTCCTCTGTCAGCCTCTGTTCAGATCTGCCGACTAAAGGATGGAGTTTAATTCTCAATCCTCTAGGTGCCAGGTTCTTATGTAAATATGCTTTAAACAGTCTTAGGTGCCATATATTGGCTCTAAGATTTTTTAAACCTTTCTCCAAATTGCGGAATGCCATTTCACAACTATCACCACTGTCCATATTAATTTCACTCTGGTTGTTGCTTGAGATTTGGCTTAAGCCGAATATGCCAATGTCTTCTCTATCAGCACACCAACCATCCAATAACTTGTCTAATTCCATTTTAAGAATGACTTGGGATATGTTGTCCAGAAATAAAATGTATAGATCAGGAACTGTCAAGGCTCTGAACTACAGCCTGGAAGCGGGGGACAGGGCCAGTTAGAGACCCACTTTCCAACTGTATATTAGTGTTGGTAGGTTCAATACAAAATTTAAAGCAGAAAACCCGTATAAGAAGTCAGCAATCAAGCAACACCATAAAGACTAGTGCCCTGTCAAAACATGTAACGCTAAGACTATGATATGACTCTATGACCTGGGTCAATGGTTTACCAGAAAAGGACCAATATGATTTAGTACAAAAAGGCAAAGCCAGATGGTACACACTTAAAACCAAGGGGTGTAGAGTAATTAAGTATCATAAAATATGTTGTCACTATTGGAGTCAACTAAAAAACAAGTGAATATAACAATTTCACTGGTTCTTACTTAGCCTGCTTAATGGTCTGAAATGTGTAGAATACCTGAAACAGGATATTGTACAACAAAAGAATATCTGATAAGCACTAATTAAATAAAAATCACTAATACTGATCTGGTTAATAACACCTAAGTTAACATGATGTTATCGAAACCAACCCTAAATGTTGAGTAGATGGCCAATCATTAATATAAATAGAATTAAACATGTATCAGCAAAATCTAGATTGTAAAGGTCACAAAATATTATTAATCCTGGAAAATATGCGTCATATTATGAACAAATGAGAAGCATAACATAAAGATGTAAAATAGCATCCAGGTTATATAATGGACAAAAGGGACATGTGTTTTAAAATTGTTCCTAGTGTGTCCAAATTCAATTGTAAGTCCTCATTCACACTATAAAGATGGTGGACCAAGTGTTCAAAAAGACACCAAAATGTGTATAGTTCAAGACATGTGGGGCTTGAATATATATATTCAAAAACTTGCTATATATTAACATGCAAGATAGTATGGAAATGAGCCCCATCCATTATGAATATACCATCTGTTCCATAGTTATATATATTGATAGATGTAAAAAAAGAAACACTCACTGGCTGTTAAATCATGCCCTGCTATAACACCACTAGATATTAAATATGGTCCAAATTGTGAGTGACTAAATCTGGTATCATATAATATACTGAGTAACACAATGGTAAATGTAAGGACAAAAAAGATACTATAATGCGTGGCTACACAGGCATAAACTTCATATAATCTAACAATTATAGGTGTAGGATCACTATGAATAAAGAAGGAAAAAGGCTAATATATATTCCTATCCCAATTATTGTGCCTTATATACATTAGTAAATTACTTGCACATAAGCAAAAAATGCCTTAAACACTGATGGTAAATTCAATGCAGTTATAAGAGGCCTAAGAATATAATGTCAGGCTTAGTTCATGAAAATAGTCCACAATCCAAAGTATCAAAATGTTCACATAGATATTCGAGTGTCTTTAGAATGCAGCCTTGGATGGAATACCCTAATCCACCACGCTCAATTGTCTATTACGTTGTGTTTACTTTCGTTGAAACAGGAGCCTGTTAGAATGATGAAATAAAGTTCAAACACAATCCTCGAAACTCGTAGTGACTTGTGTCAAAAACACACTACCAATCTGTATCCTATCGTCGGAAAAACGAACTGGAGATGCAGTTATTTATTAAGGTGGTTTCCGTAACTAGCGTGTGCCAAATCACTACACATCCAGTCCAAACCAATATTCACAGCCGTAAATGGACCCAATTTTCATGAATCAACTGGTAGAAAGCCCCGTAACTGTTATAAATCTCAATGTTCATCAAATTAGGGCTTAATGTGAAATAAATTCCCAAATGTGTCTTTCACTGACACTATGAATCACGGTATCCATACAAAAATGTGGTGCTAGTAGCCCATATATATATATAGGATATGAAGTAAACATACCTTTGATGTCCCGTTTGAACATCGTAATTATAACAATGTATTTTGAAAAACAAACAGCCCCAATGTGTCCAAATTTATTCAGCGACAGTCCTGTTGTAGAAAAAAGGTATCCTTGAGCTGGCGTGTCCAAAGAATAAGACGCCAAGGCCTGGTTAACAAAGAAACTAGTTACAAAGCCGTCGTTGACAAGATGCAGATCATATAATAGTCAAAAGTCAAGGTCCCAACATAGATACACGAGAAAAGGCATCCTTGAACGAACCAGCGAGACCAAACTTACGAGCACATCAGGATAGGAGTTCTCTCCTTACACCCAGGACAGGAACTGAGCACCAACAGCGAGGAACAACCAACGTAGAAAACACTCTACCTCGCAAGTACGGCTGTGCACGGCCAACCCAACTTGAAAAAAAATGCCAAAGCCAGCACGGAAAGTTCCAAGTCTAAATATTTATTGGAAATAAACTAGTGCAACAAAAGCACTAAAGTAACAGCTCGATCCTCATACTAGTTTCGGAATAAAACCTTCTTCAGTGAGGAAGAAAAACAAAATAGCAGCTCACTGATAGGCAAGGATGCTTATAAAAGAGGCAGGACCAATCGAAAATCAAAGCACATAATTTATGTGCATATATAATGGGCAACCAAAAAAAGTTTGATGCATCTTGATAAACTGACTGTTTCATTCAAATCTCAATGAATATGTATATTCAGTATAATGCAAAAAATAGGGACATTGTCAATTAACTTACATATAAGTTAAAAAAGTGTCAAAACAGTGTCCTACTTATAAACAGTATATATAATACCTAACTCAGAAAGGCACACAATCAATGACAAATCTGTAAGTTGTCAATGACATATGTGATGACCTGTAATCAATAATATATCATGCTTATGGCACACATATGATATGTAGTTAGATAAAACACAAAAAATGTCAACTACACTACAAATTGTAGGGCCAGAGTTCAAATATGAAATGATCCGGTACTATATGCCTGACCAATCTGTATCCAAAATATACAGTTATGTCTGATACTGAATGTGATTTCAACATCTGGAATGAAGTACAAACAGTGGTGGTGTAATAATAAAGATCCTAGCTTCCTACTATGAGAGGATGATTGATGTTTGTGTCTCGGAAACTAAAGAATTAAGTGCAGAATGTAAAAAATTTCAATCCCATCACAACTATCATCAACGTCTGGATTGGTTGTCCAAGGAATTGACAAATTATGATAAATTGATCAAGGACCGAAAGGTCAAAAAATTTAATAGAGATGTGACTGATTATGCAAAGGGGCAACCCTTTCAAACACAGAGAACTGTCAGGTTTCAGGATTCACGGCCAGGTATGTCCGGGGGCAGGTCCAGGAAGAGACCGAGATCCATATTGAAACACAGAGACCAAACATTTGCGAGCACATCAGGGGAGGAGTCATCCTATACAGATGGTGAGGGTGGATTGTCCACCAACTCCCCTTTAAGAAAGAAGACCACTCATCAGCATCTCCCTTTAGACAGGGTAGGAAATCCAGAGGGGGGAGGAAACACACCAATAGAACTAAGAACAGAATCCATGCCAGGTCTGATCCAAGCTTTACTGAGATAATGAATACACCTTTTGAAAATGTCTTAAACTTGTCAGATGTTGTACTCACTGATGCACAACACAATATCTTGAATAAAGGTTTGGGTTTCGTTCCAAGCTTTTTTCTGATCATTATCTTACTTCTTTGGATGTCATGGAATACTGTAGGAAACTTAACCTTAAGATATTTTTTCTGAACAGGACACTAGTACATCTCAAAGATCTTCTGAGTTCACTTTTAAAAATCCACATTTCAGCCACCCATGAACAAGAATGTTGGTATTTTCCAACAAGCAGTGCTCAAAGATCTACACTTTCCTCACTTAGAATGTAACATTGCCCCAGATAATATGACATCAGAAGAGAAACAGGCACTGATAGAGCTCAGAAACAACCGAAACATTGCCATTTTACAAGCTGACAAGGGTGGTGCTGTGGTTATCCAAAACATGCAGGACTATATTCAAGAAGGTCTCGACAACTTTCAGATACTAAATGTTATCAGCATATGGGTATTGACCCAACCAAAAATTTAAGGAAGAGATTGATATCTTTCTCACTTTGGCCATGGATGAGGGCATCATTAGTCCCAAGACTCTTCAACATCTTCAGGTCAAGGACCCTTCTAAGCAAATTCTTTATTTGCTTCAAAATTCACAAATCCATCATTCATCCCGGTAGACCAATTGTCTCTGGCCATGGCTCATTGACAGAACCATTGTCTGAGTTTCTAACCCAATATTTAAAACCCCTATTGATACATGTTAGAGCCAGAATTCAGGACACAACACAGTTTTTGAACATTATTCAGGATACCCAGCTAGACCCAAATTGGATTATGTGCACCTTGGATGTTAAATCTCTCTACACTAGCATACCTCATTGGGGAGGTTTACAGGCTTTGGATTTTTGGTTAACAAAATCTGAAATATATCCACCAGGGTTCAACACACTGCTTATATGCATGTGTGAACATGTTCTCAATAAAAATGTCTTTTATTTCCAAGGCGAATGTTATTGGCAATTGAGAGGAACAGCTATGGGTGCATCCTTTGCACCCATATATGCTGATCTCTTCATGGCATATCTAGAAGAATATGTGATTTATAATCCTCTACACAACATCTACCTTGTTGAAATGGACATTTGGAGGAGATACTTGGATGATTGCTGGATGGTGTGGCGTGCGGATACTGAATATCTTTTTGAATTTGTGGAATACTTAAACAATAATATATGGGGCATTGAATTTTCCATCACTTTTGATAAAGAACAGATTGATTTTTTGGATGTTACGATTTATCGTAACAAGGACCATACTTTGAATACGAAAACACATCGGAAGTATCCACAATTCAATTCATTACTTCATGCTTCAAGCATGCACCCACGTCACACCATCCGCAACATCCCCAAGTCTCAATTTCTAAGAATGAAACGTATCAACTCCCCCCAAATTGATTATGATACAGCTAAACATGATTTGAGACACAGATTTTTGGACAGAGGTTACTCCAATTTTGATATTGAATCTGCCAGGATATGGACTGATAGACAGCATAGAGATTCATTATTAAAATATAAAAATAAAGATCAATACATCAAAGATGACACCATTAGATTTATAACTACTTATGGTAGGAACCATCAGATAGTGAGGGAGATTCTGAATCAAAACTGGAACATCCTTTTAGCCAATGACCATTTACGACAGATTTTGGGAAACAAATGTTCCATTACCTAAAGGAGAGGTAAAACTCTGAGCACACTGCTCTCACATTTTAGACATAAGGAGAGTGGTGGTGCCCAGTACAAACAACTCACCATTTCTGGGGATGAACTGTTAGGCACATTTCCTTGTGGTCATTGCAGCTCATGTTGTCAGGTAAACAAGCTTAAACAATTTACTAGTGCCAACACGAGTAAAGTTTATGATGTACGTACATTTGGCAATTGTTCATCTACTTGGGTGATTTATCTAGCTACATGCCACTGCAATGCATTCTATGTGGGCAAAACTTCTCGCCCACTCAGAACCAGGATTAGTGAACATAGAAGTGAAATACGTAACAAAAAAACTACTAATGCTTTATACCAACATTCTACTAAACATACAACAGCCAATTTTATGTTCATGATCATTGACAAGGTTATGGGAAATAGACATAACCAATTGGGCTGGCAAAGCATACTCAGCCATAAAGAAAAATATTGGACTATCCATTTAGGAGCACTATTTCCACCTGGCCTCAATGAACATCTGGGTTAATAAGAACATTCATGCTTTAAATACATAAATTTGTTTTTTTTTGGCTATCTATTAAAAAGGGTATTACACTGTTATTACATGTATATACCTGTTGGATGGTCATTTTTAGGATTATAAGACCACCAGTTGATATAGATAACCATTCATCTTTTGCTGTGATAGACGACATTTGAATAACAACTGTGATGATTATATACACCACCACTGTTTGTACTTCATTCCAGATGTTGAAATCACATTCAGTATCAGACATAACTGTATATTTTGGATACAGATTGGTCAGGCATATAGTACCGGATCATTTCATATTTGAACTCTGGCCCTACAATTTGTAGTGTAGTTGACATTTTTTGTGTTTTATCTAACTACATATCATATGTGTGCCATAAGCATGATATATTATTGATTACAGGTCATCACATATGTCATTGACAAC